>NW_020954641.1:3222152-3276440 GCF_900497805.2 Vombatus ursinus | reverse complement strand
CTCTCTCTCTCTCTCTCTCTCTCTCTCTCTCTCTCTCTCTCTCTCCCTCTCTCTCTCTCTCTCTCTCTCTCTCTCTCTCTCTCTCTCTCTCTCCCTATAAGTCAATAAGTCTCAGTGTGTCTCCATCTCGCTCTTCCTTCCTCTGTGTTTCCCCAATATTTCTCAGTGCAGACAGTGGGAGAATATTCAATTTAGCATCATAGGTCCTGGGTTTTTTGTTTGTTTGTTTGTTTTTTAGGATAGGTCCTGTCTTGTAAAAGCCTCTGGCTGCCCCGGGAGTCAAGCCAATTGGCTCTTTTCATACTGATTCCATTTGTCTTTTTCTCTGCAAAAAAAAATAATAATAACAATGAGACATCTTAATAATAACCTACCCAGAGCCACAGCACAAAGTGCACCAGATATCGGATTCAGAACTGGAAGACTTTGGTCTAAATCCTCATTCTGCCACTTAATAGTCTTGTGATCTTGGTGAAATCATTTAACCTCATAGTTTCCTTATCTGTAAGATGAAGGAGAGGCTTCAACTTCATGATCTCCAATGCCACTTCAAGATTCAAACCATATGATCTCTTCTGATAGAGGAATGTGGCTTTTAATGACTGTTTCTGAAACATTAGCATCCTCCCCTTAGGAGAACTTTACTATATGGTTGCCTTTGTGCTTTGCAAGGCAAGACGACCTCTAGGGAATAGAGAACGAAGAGACACTTTAGATTATCCAGATGCAAATGAATGAGTACTCATTGGGATGTCTGACAGGGACCCTAGAGAGAATAAAATCAGACCCCTTTGGCTTGGGAAGAACAGAAGTACTTTTGCAGATTTCACACAATCATGTATATGTGTGACTCTAAAACATATGCATGAAGACAGTGAAGTGCGAAGTTGCACCAGCCCTGAGGAAATTTGGCTGCTTGCCAGGTGATCTGTGGACTATGCTATTTTTTTCCTGAAGGGGAGAGAGATATTTTTTAAAGAACAAGGAAAAGAATCTGAAAAGGGATCTGAGGGGGTGGATCTTGCATGAAATATTTACAGAAATATAGAGAATTATTACATCAGATTAGAGAGAATGGATTGAGTACAGTTTTGGAAGGAGTATCCAGGTGGATAAGATGATTGCTCATTGAATTACCAAAGAAATGAGAGGCAGTAGTAAATGACTCTGCTTCTGCCCTTTCCACCCTATTCTACAAGTGATATTAGAAGAGAATTTAAAGGTCAATTAACTAGCACTTGTTAAGTTTCTATTATGTGTCAGACACTGTGCTAAGTACTGTGGATACGAAGAAAGGCCAAAAAAAACCCCAGTCCCTACTTTCAAGGAGCTCATGAGGATGACAATATGTGAACAACTATGCACAAATTATGTGTATATATATATACATATATGTATATGATATATATGATAAATTTGCTGTAATCTCAGAGGGAAGGGAGTAACATTAAGGAGGACTGGGGAAAACTTCTTGCAGAAGAGACTTTAGCTGAGATTTGAAAGAAGTCAGGAGGCAGAAATGAGGTAGAAGAACATTCCAGGCATGAGAGACAGATAGTGAACATGCTCAAAGTTGGGAAATGGAATGTGATGTTTGAGGAACAGCCAGGAGGCCAGTGTTACTGGGTTACATGGAGGAGAGTAAGGTGTAAGAAGACTGAACTGGAAAGGTAGAAAGGAACCAGGCTATGAAGGATTTTAAAAGTCAAACAAAGGATTTTATATTTGATCTTGGAGGAAATAGGAAGTCACTGGAGTTTATTGAATGAAGGAAGAGAGGTACAGTGTGATAAAGTCAGATCTGCATTTCAGGAAGAGATCAATTTGATATCTGAGTGGACAGTGGATTAGAGTGAGGAGAGATTTGAGAAGAAAGATTGAACAGGGCATAAAGAGATCCCCATAAGTCTTACTTCCTGAAAGCTCTGGTCTGTAAAGCATCACAAAAGTTTACTTGTCTGATGCTTAAAATCTCAGAATTTTAGAACCATACAGTTTTGGCATTGGAAGGGATCTCATATGTTGTTTAGTACAACCTTCTACCTCTGATGTAAATTCCTCTTTCCCATTTTACAGATAAGGATGGGCAGCTAGGTGGTGCAACAGATAGAACACTGGCCTTGGAATTAAGAAGACTCATCTTCGCAAATTCAAACTGGCCTCAGACACTAGCTGTGTGACCCTGGGCAAATCACTTAACCCTGTTTGCCTCAGTTTCTTCATCTGTAAAATGAGCTGGAGAAGGAAATGGCAAACCATTCCAGTATCTTTTTCAAGAAAATCCCAAATGGGGTTGTGAAAAGTCAGACAAGGCTGAAAAATTACTGAATAGCAAAAATAGTGAGGCACATAAAAGGGAAGTCACTTACTTGCCTAAGACCATGGAGCTAGTTAGTAGTAGAGAACAAGATTAAGATTTGAACCAATACAATATGATGTCCCCTGTGTTCTCAAAGGGTGTTGTAAATATCCTTTAAATTTCTCAAACAGGATAAAATTTAATTCCCTTAAGTTTAAAATGGACATCTATGGAAATACCCTTCCTGACATTATGGAGCCATTGAAGTATGTATCAGTCACCTTCGCTGGTTCTCTTCCATTGCCTCATCATGGCATGGAGGTTACCCTTAGAGCTCTTGATGGTTGTGGTAGCTCAGAGCGAGCTTTGAAAGATCCTCTAAAACTGAACGAGTTTTGAATAGTACATGGGGATAGTCTGTGTTTCTGCTACAAAAATGCCAACCTAAAGCAGTGTGGAAAGGTTCTCACCAAAGGATTGGGCATCACGTGATGATTTTTTTTTGAGGGAGGCACAGTAATATAAAGTCCATCCACTAAAATGTAGAGGGACCGCCATCTTCCTGGGTGGAAGGGGCAACTGCACTTGCCAGTGAAATTGCAGATCTTTCACAGGGTTCTAGACTGAGCTCTGGACATAGGGTGATCTAGTCCAGCCTTTTCAAATTTACAAATAA
Source organism: Vombatus ursinus (assembly GCF_900497805.2). Lineage (NCBI taxonomy): Eukaryota > Metazoa > Chordata > Mammalia > Diprotodontia > Vombatidae > Vombatus > Vombatus ursinus. The sequence continues at coordinate 3,273,465 of NW_020954641.1, read as the reverse complement.
GGAGGCTGAGTCCCATAGAGAAGGTCAAGAAATATTTACTAAGTGCTTACTGTTTGCCAGATACTGTGCTAATTGCTATGCGTATGAAGAAAGATAAAAACAGTCCCTGTCCTGAAGGAGCTAGCATCTCCACAGAGGTGAATTGACTTGCCCAAGGTCACACAGGTAGTAAATGCCAGAGACAGAATTTGGACTTAGGTCTTCTGAATCCCTTGCCATTGTATCATGCTTTGATGTATTAAAGTATATATCACTTGGGTGGAGTGGGAGGAAGGGTACAAGTGTTGCAAAATCAAAACAATGAGTGCCATAAAGCATTATTAATTTCCTGGTTACCAGACAACCAGGGCTGTTGGTTTTGAAAGCTGTCATTTTGCTGGTGTTTTGTTTTTAAATGAAATCTCATTTCCACTTGGCACTTTCCATTTGGCTGTCAAGAACACTGCAGTTTCTCTGGTTGTTAATATTCAGCTGAATTAGCAAAGCAAATGGAGCCTGCTCAGCATTTCTGTTTACCTACTGTAAATACAGTATTGACCGATAGTGCTGTTGATTCTAAACCCAGGGACCCTGCTAAGGTAACTCAGTCTTCAAGCACAGTGAAGGGAGCTAAGCTCTTTCTGAAGTCAGAACTGTGCTTCAGGTATTCCTTAAGGGAAAAGAATTTTGTTTAGTGTGTCTCAGCACCTCTAAATGCTATCGAGGCTCCTCTAAAAACTAAGCCTAGAGAAAAGCAATACAGTGGAAAGAACATTGGGTTTGGGACCTGAGTTCGAATCCTGATTTTTCTACTTATTACATAACATAAGGAAAGACAAACTCTGAGCCTGAGTTTCCTCATCTGTAAGATAACAAGACTGGATGAGATGGTCTCTGCTGTCCCTAATAACTAAGAACTGGAAGCCTATGAAAAGCTTTCTTTGCTCACGAATATCCGTCCTTCTCCTCCAGTATTTGTTAGCTGTCTTTGAATGCCACAAAATCTATTAAAGTGGCAGTGTGAATAGCAGTTAGAGTGCTGGACTTGGCATCAGGAAAATCTGGTTCAAAATCATGCCTCACATAATTACTAGCTATGTGACTCTGGGCAAATCAATTAACTATTCTGAGACTCAGTTTCCTCATGTATAAAAAACAAACATTTATTAAGTTCCCACTACATGCCAGTCACTTTCTTAAGCACTTTACAAGTATCTTATTTAATCCTCCCAACAACCCTGGGAAGAAGATGTGATTATTAGCACCATTTTACAGATGAGGAAACTGAGGCAAACAGATTAAGTGACTTGCCAGGGTCAGAAAGTGGGTGAGTGTCCGATACAATAAGTATGCTCTTGACAGATTGTAAAGCAAATATTGGGGGGGGGTAGCTGCCTATTAAGAGAATCATTTTAAATACATCTGTGGAAAGAATGCTCTTTAAAAGATATCTGCAGTGAATCCTCTGGTAAAATGAAGAGATTTGTTTGCAAAGCAAACTCTCATCCTTTATATTATTCTGAATATTCATTTATCTCATTTCTTTAAAAACATAATATATCTGTAGTTCATGTGGGACTTTAATAACCAGGTTTTGCTGTTTACATTGCTGTGCATATTTGCTGTGCATATTGCATACAGGTTGTGTCTACACAGCACAAAGCAAAGTAGAAAGGTGATCAATGATATAATGAATTTGAGTGAAAATAGATTTATAAATTCTAAATGATCCCAGTTGTTCTCTAAGTTCCTCCACTGATGGTTCATGATGGTGTGGAAATGATTCTGGCAATGTTCATAGAGCACAAATTCTGATAGCTTCTACCCATTTGGGAAGTCACTTTGTCAGAAAAAGAAGTAAGGGTTTTAGTATACCATAAGCTCAGCAGAGTAAGGTGTGAGCTGGTTCACATAAACTTAGACTGCAGTAAGAAAGGCACTATGTCTAGCATTAGGGAGTTAAAGATCCCAGCAGATCTTTCCTGGTCATATCAGAATTGTAGTCGTATGTTGCATTCGAGATGTTTCTTTTTAGAAAGGACCAGGGGTATGCTAAAGCCAGCTCATATCAGCTTAGGAGAGCTGATTGTTAAATTTTTAGTGTGAGCTTTCACAAATCAGCAAATACTGTACCAGTGGTATCATACTCAAATAAAAACAAATCCCTGGGGGCCATAAGAATAAATATAAATCCCTTGGATTTATAAAATTACAAATTAACATTATCAATGTTGTTTTGTATTTTTTATTTATTTTATTGAGCATTCCCCAATTGCATCTTTTAAAAATTTATTATTATTATTGCTTTTTGGTGAGGCAATCTGGGGTAAGTGACTTGCCCCGGGGTCACACAGCTAGTAAGTGTCAAAGACTGAATTTGAACTCAGGGCCTCCTGACTTCAAGGCCAGAGCTCTACCCACTGCTCTACCTAGCTGCCCCCACCCCAATTACATTTTAATTTGGCTCCAGGAGTGTGCCACTTCTGTGCTACAAATGATGGCTGATTTACTGTTTTGTTAAATATCCAAGCTTAAGTAAGTGATGGAGAAAATGTTATTAACACAGATTAAGCTTAAAAGTGTGTGTAGGAATAGAGGCACGAATGTAAACTATTTACCACCACACCCATGGAAAAGACACTTTTGAAGCAGAAAATGTCCAGAGGATATAAACCAGGATGGGGAGGGGCCTGGAATCTGTGCCATATCAAGATAGGCTGAAGGAAGTAGGGATTTTCAATCTGTAGCTGAGAAGACTGAAAGGCTGGACAGCAGCTACCATGAATGTGGAAGAAGCACCAGACTTGGCCTGCTGGGTCACAGAGGACAGAACTGAGAGCAGGGGGTTGACATTACAAAGAGGCAAATTTAAGATTAACACGAGGGGAAAAAAGCAGACTTCCTTACAATTAGAACTATCTTAAAGTGGAACAGAAGCCAAGAAAGTGCATGGGCTTCCCCCTAGTAAAGATCTGCAAGCAAAGACTGCACGACTACTTGCCAGGAAGGGCTGGAGGGGATTTTGTTCAGGTATGGTTTGATCCAGGTGGGCCTTTGCTCTTCCAGTTCTGAGATTCTGTAAGGATATGTGAACCTTGCAACAGACTACACGTTTTCTGCCTAAGCACCGGGCTAATAAAAGTAATAGCGAACATTTCTATGGCACTTGAAGCTTGCAAAGCACCAAACGTTATCTCATTTGATCCTCACGACAGCCCTGGATGTAGGTGCTGTTATTATCCTCATTTTACAAATGAGGAAACTGAGGCTGACAGATCAAGTGACTACCCCAGGGTCATGCAGCTATTAAGTAAGCTTGAAGAGACTTATCAACACAGGAGTGATGATTTTATAGCCATGGAAATTTATGGAGTTCATTCATAAAAATTTGGTTGAGCCATGCCCTGCATAGTTGGAGAGGGCATTCCCAACAATTCAATGACAGGTCCTTGAAGTATGGAAGTAATTATACCACACAGCAGGAGAGAGAATTTTCCAGTAGTGTTCAATATATTGAATCAGTTGCTTCTCTGACTTTTAATCATGAATTTCCATCTATTGAATTTCTATATAATGAGATATGCTTCTACATAACCTCTTGACTTCAAGAAGATGCCATATGAACCCATTCCCTTGACACTGAGCAGCAGCATAGATTTCAATAGGGAAACTGTATTAAGTGGAGTGTCTAAGTCACACCCACTGAATCAATCAAGAAAGGTCCCTACCTTTAATGACAATATGACTGTAATTAGAGAAAGAACACATTTCATGGATAGAATCCAACATTGTTTTAGACTGAACCTTGTGTATTATTTATGTAAATATAGCCAAAGCAGGAAGTCACTACATATCTTTCATTAATTACATTCTTAGTAGAACATATACCTTAAAATTATGAATTTATATTAGCATTAAGTGCCTATAAGAGTCAGGGAGTGAGAAAACAAATGAGACTCAGGAGAAATATCTCCAACCTTTAAGGGCCTCAAGTCTCAAAATATATGGGCACCACCTGAGTTGAGAGCAATTAAAAATCCCAGAGGTGTTTATTAGTCTGTGTTTCTTCTCTGTTTTTCCTCAGCCTATGGGAAAAATGTCCTCAATTTAAAAAAAAATTACATTATTCCTGATTTATATCTCTAATGGGCCAAGTCAACGTGAAATGTGAGATATTACATTAAAAAAGAATGTAAAAGCAACTATTTATTCAGTTTCATTTTATTATCAGCTGTTTTGATAGACAGCATGGTAAAATGGAAAGAGTACTGAATTTGTATTCAGGATTCTCAGTTGAAATCAAAGATTTGCTGTTTATCTAGCTGTGTGACCTTGAGCGAGTCATTCTCAGTTTCTTCATCTGTAAAATAAAAGGATTGGGTTAGATGACCTCTGAGGCTCCTTCCACCTCCAAATCTTTGATTCTATGGTATGATCATCACATGACTTAGAGCTGGAAGGGACTGGAAATAATACACTTTCCTTTTGGCAAGGCAATCAGGGTTAAGTGACTTGCCCAGGGTCACATAGCTGGTAAGTATCAAGTGCCTGGTCTGAGGACAGATGTGAACTTAGGTCCTCCTGACGCCAGGGCGGGTACTCCCTCCACTGCACCACCTAGCTGCCCCTAATGATACACTTTCATCTTAATGAACTTGAATCTTAGAGAAGTGACTTGCCCACGATCACACAGAGAATTAGTTAAGGGCAGAATTAAGATTCATATCTTCTGGTCTTTGGATTCCAAATCCATGCTTTTTTTCCTATACCAGAGCAGCTTTGTGTTTATATACTGATTAATTTTTCAATTTTTAAAAAACAATATTATTTTTCTTTTTTGTTGTTGCTCAGACCTGCAATTGCATCAGTGTAGAGAGCACCTGTTCTACTAGGGCAGGCTGGCAACTATTTGGAATGTAAAAGCAGACTTGCAAAGTTAAGTGACTTGTCCAGGGTCGCACAGCCATTATATGATATGCAGAAATAGGCATTGAACCCAGGTCTTCTGACTCTGAGGTCAGCTCTCTATCTATTAGCCTCATTATTCCTCAGACTTTACATATATTGTCTTGTTGGATTCTCTCAAGTATGTGAGGTAGTCCCAGCAACTATGATTATTTTCATGTGAAAAAACTGAGGCCTAGTGTGTAGTAAAGTGATTTTCCCATGGTCACACAGATCAAATCAGGTCTTCTACCTAAGCCAAAGGTTGTTTCTACTACAACACTGCTTCTCTATATGTGCCTGAAATAATATATATATATATATATATATATATATGTATTTGTTTCTACCATTAAATTGTGAGCCTCTTGAGGGTTTAATTATATATCAAAGGTGGAAGAATTGCCTACTTTGAAATACCTGCAAAATTTTACATCACAAATCTCACTCTGTTTCTTTGTTTCCATGTCTCAATCTCTGTCTCTATACCACCCCCCCTTTTTTTCTCTCCCTCTCTCAATAAACTTGAAAGCCCTTAAATAAAAAAGTCCTTACCAAACCCCAACAATGGTAATAATGAAGATGATGTCTGAATTTACATCTAGATCCTTAAAATGACAATCAGAATAAACTCTCTATGTAGTGTGTTGGTTAAAGGATGAATTAGATCTCCAAGCACTCACTTGACTCCTTAAACCTCAAAAGCAGTACTAATTAATTTTACTGTCGAGTTGCCTGTAAAAACCTGAGTCTACTGGGGAGCTAATTTTCATTTTAAAGAGGACAGAGGAATCACATGCCTGATTTATCTCGTTGTTTGTATGGGAATGAACTGCTAAATGAACTTATATAGAGAGCTCTGCTTGACTGGAAACAGCTTCCCTGCAAAACAGGCCTCCTCTGTGGAATGTTGGTGCCATTAGATTACCCATGAAGACGTGCTCATCTGGGTCAGTAGGCCTTTATTTATTAAGTGTCCACTACATTCTAGGCATGTGCTGGGCTCTGGGGATATAATAATCAAAATGAAACACTTTGCCCCCAAAGAGCTTACATTCTTTGGGGAGGGGAATGCCCTTTGTATATGTAGGTCAATAAAAATAGAAATAGAATAAATACAAAGTAATTTGCAGTGTGGGGGCAGGGCACTGACAATTGGAGGGAATTGAGAAATGCCTTAGAAGGTGGTGATTGAGCTGAGCCTTGAAGGGAGTTAAACATTCCAAGAGACAGTGCTGAGGAGGGAGAACATTCCAGGAAGAGACATGGAGGTAGGAGGTGCACTGTTGCCTATGGGGAACAGTGAATAGGATGGCTTGATTGAAATTCTGAGTACATCAGGATGAGTGAAGTGAAATAAGTCTGGAAAGACAGGTTGGAACTGGAATATGAAGGAAGGACTTTAAATGCCAAATAAAGAAATTTTATTTTATGGTAGAGGCAATTGGGAGTTAGTGAAGCTTCTTGAGTGAGGCAGTAACATGGTCAGACTTGTACTTTAGGAATTTAATTTGGCATCTATGTAAAAGGTAGATAGGAGGAGGAAGAGAGTCAATTTAGGAAGACCAGTTAGAGGCAACATGGTATAATGGAAATAGTACTGACCATGACATCGGAGAACAAGGGTTCCAATCCTACCTTTGACTTTTTCTACTTATATGCTCTTCTGCAAGTCATATAAATTTTCCTCAACTTCCTTATCTGTAAAATATAGGAGTTACACTAGAATCAGGAGTGGGGAACTTGCAGCCTCTAAGGTGGCCTTCTAGGACCTTGAGGAGGCCTTTTGACTGAGTCCAAGTTTTACAGAAAAAATCCTTTCATTAAGGATTTGTGTGAATTTCTTTGTTCTGTGAAGTTTGGATTCAGTCAAAGGGCTGCACTTGAGAAGCTAGAGGGCCACATGTGGCCTCAAGCCTCTGCAGTAGATGGTCATTGAGGTCCCTTTCAGCTCTAAGCCCACAATCTTAAGAAGCTATTACTAATTAGGCATTGAGGAACTATCACGGTCCTTACACATAATAGTTATTTAATTAGTGTTATTGGATTGAGTTGAATTGTCCAAAATGAATTTAGGCAAAGGGGGTTGATTTTTCACTACAACAATTTTCTGTAGAAAGAAACATAAAATTTTATTGTTTTCTTAAGTCAAATAGTTTTATTTTCTTCCTTCCAGAATCATATGAACAGATTAGAGTGTCTAAAATGATATGTCACATCCACATATATGTAGAATGCCAAATATTAGTTAAAGTACAGGTTGAAACCTGTCAACATTCCTACCTTTGATTTGCTCTCACACTCAATGCCGAAGTTGTTGTCACAGGTCAAAGGCTGGCTGAAACTTTTGTGAAAATCTTCTTCAAACCATACTTTGACTAAATATATGACATGAAGAAAAATTCCCCTTCTCTATTATAAATTCTCCCGCTGTCACGATAATTTTAAACTTGGGAATCCCTCCTTGGTAGATGGCACTCGAGGCAGAGGAAGAATATTGGTCAAGTAATATTAAGGAGCAGTGTTGTCAGAGCTGGTTAATGGAACATAGAATAATGTACCAGATGTCTGAGATACGGTTTCCAAAGAATAGGCCAAGCCAATCAGTCAGGCCTAGAGAGGCAGATGTTCTCAGATACTGAACCTCACAGGAAAGTATTTAAGAAGGACGAAGCAATCCCTATTTTTCTTTCTATCTTCCCATGGTGTCCCATCAACCTCCCTGGATCAGCTGACAGCTATGACTTCATTGGAAACCAAGAACAAACTGGATGTAGAGTCCTTCTACCTAAGGGAGACTTCTCAAGCATCTCAGAAGCTGGGAATTCCCCCTTTTTCTACATGTGCCCTCTAAATGTGAACCTCTTTTACTTTGGACTTTATGCATGGGTGAGACAGTGTGTGACAGACTTTTGGAGGCACTGTTTTATACCAACTGTTGTTACCTTAGTAAATGCCCCTTTCTAAAGCTATTTAAGGCTGACTGACTAAATTCATGATCTATTTATAATCATAGCAGGAAACACGTCAGTGATGGTTCTTGAATTATAGCATGAGATATACAACCCCCGGCCCCTCACAGTTAATGCCAGAGCCTCATGGGGACATAGTAGTCACTTGCTGGGGAATCCAAACGGTCAATTTGAGTGGGAGTTAAGGTCATCTCCTCAGAGCATGTGCTACAGTAGCATGGCATAGTATCAAGACAAACTCAGAGTCAGGATGTCTGGGGTTCAAGCCCCATTTTGGACAATACTGACTATGTAGCCCTAGAAAAGTCACTAAAACTCAGTGCTTCCAGGAAACTGTCTGAGGCTCTCTAAGAGAGTGAGGTGTGAACTGGTTGTGGATCTGCCTTGGAAGAGGAAATTTCCTTCCAGGGAATTCTGTATAACAGTGAACCAACAGGTTTAGCCTCTTCTCCCTCCTAGTGTAAATGTAAGATAATCTCAGGAGGAAGAGACCAGCAGTGGAAGGGGAGAGGGAGGTTGGAGTGGAAGGAGGCAAGAAAAGGCCTCCTGCAGAAGATGGCGTTTGAACTAAATTTTGGAGGAAGCCAGTAGGCAGAGGTGAGGAGGGAGAGCTTTTCAGGCACAGAGACAGCTGGTAAAAAGGCAGGGAGTGGGCAAGATAGCGTTTCTCATTTAAGAGACAGCAAGAAGACTAGTGTTACTGGATTGTAGAGCACATTTGTTGTTGTTCAATCTGACTCTTTGTGACTATGTGGGCTATAATACACCAATGCAGGCCATGGGGTTTTCTGGGCAAATGATGCTGGAGTGGTTTGCCATTTCCTTCTCCAGTTCATTTTACAGTTAAGGAAACTGAAGCAAATAGGGCAAAGTGACTTGCGCAGGGTCACACAGCTAGTGAGTGTCTGAGGCCAGATTTGAACTCAGGTCTTCCTGACTCCAGGCCCATTGTTCTATCCACTGAGCCATCTTAGTTGCCCTAGAGTACAAGGCGAGTGCTAAAGTGTAAGAATTCTAGAAAAGTAAGAAAAAATAAAGATAGGAAAGGTAGAACAAAAAAAATGCTGTGTAATTATAATGACTACTCTTATGCTTGAAGGTGAGATATGAGAGATGATAGGTATATATGTATGTGTATATATGTGTGTATGTATCTATCTAAACGATAGATACATCCCACATACTGTGAGATTTGGTTGATATGTTAGTTTTGCTGAACTGCTTTTTTGTTGTCTTAAAAAAACTTTTTTTTTTGGTTATGAGATTATTTGTTGGGTAGGATTGGAAATGATTATTTGGAAATAAAAAATATAGAAACAGAAAATATCAACAAAAATTAAATATTTTAACAAAAAGAAAGAAAAATTCTCTTAGGAAAATTAATAATAATAATAACATTAAATATCACTTTAAGGTTTGCAGAAAAACAGAAAATAGGATAAAATGAGTAATCTAATAATAACATAATAATAACAATAACCTGCATAGCAGTTTAAGATTTGCTGAGCACATTAAACACATCATCTCATTTGATACTTAAAACAGTCTTATGGGATAAGGACTCCAGATCTCATCACCCCCTTTTATAGAGGAGGAACCTGAGGCTGATCTGCTTGCCTAAGGTCATATGGGTAGTGTCAGAGGCAGGATTTGAACTCAGATCTGCCTCTCTTTTTTAATATACTGTGCTTTCTGTGTAAAACAACTTGCCCAGGATTATATAGCTATTAAGTACTAGAGCCAGGACCCAAAATCAGGTCACATGACTCCTAGTCTCCTGGTCTTTCCAATACTTTGTGCTGGTTCTGCTCTCTCAAGTTGGGGGACACATCTCAGGATCAGTTGTGTCTCCATGTTAGATGGCTGGCTTATAAGTTAATGCTCCCCTTCTATTATTATCAAGAAACTTTTCCCTTAAGCTAATCCAGCAATTTTTCAGGCAAAAAAAAAATAGGTCACCTGGATTTCATAACTATTTTATAGCAAACCATCTGGTGCTGGGAAGGATTTTTAAAATGAATTGTTGTTAGTTTCATTGCAGAAAACTGATAGAATCTGTTGATTTGCATACATGCCAGTATTGCAGTGTTGTTCTGAGAACTTAGTATTCAGGAGATGTAGCAAGAATTCAAACCTCACATAGCAACAAACTCGTCAGAATTTCAATTAGAGTCTGTGTGTTATGCATATAAAACATCATTACAGCCAGTCTTGGGATGCTTGGAAGAAGTTTGTGGTATTTAAACTTCATGTCATAAAGTAATTGCAAGATAAATATGAACCTGAGTATATTATATTCTCTCTACATGACCTAGTTTTTCTTGGAGTGTGTGTGTGTGTGTGTGTGTGTGTGTGTGTGTGTGTATGTGTGTGAGAGAGAGACAGAGACAGAGACAGAGACAGAGAGGCAGAGATACACAGAGAGACAGAAAGCAAGAGGGAGAGAGAAAGGAAGACAGACAAAAATAGAGAGAGAGAGGGAGGGAGGGAGGGAGAGAGAAAGAGAGAGAGAGAGAGAAACAAAGAGAGAGGGAGAGAGAGAGAAGGAGGGAGAGAAAGAGAAGGAGGGAGGGAGAGAATTAGCTCAGCAATAGCAGCATGCATACCGTGCATTGTCTAAGACAAATGACTGGAAGGGGTCCTTATTTGCATCACCAAAAGTCTCCCACAGTCTTGGTTCACATTTAGGGAATTAGGATCACAGGACCTTAAAGATCACCTGGTTAATTTTGCAGAGGAAACAAAGGTGGGGGGTGGGGAGGGATGGAAGAGATTTGTCTGAGGTCATACGGGCAGTAAGGGACCAAACTGAAGTTTTCTGAATCCAAATCCAGTCTTCTTCCCATGGCACCACATTGCCTCTCAATTTCTCTCAGGACATTCTATATTTTAGGCACACTTAATGGTTCTGTTGATTAGCAGCTCATTAAAGTGTCATGCCTAAAAGGGACATTGGTGGCTCAATATACTGCTTAACATCTCACAATAACTAGAAAAAGGATTAGTGGTTTCCATTTCAAGCCTTTTTCCCTTCTTATTCCTGGTTGTCCACCTGGGGGAGGATTCTTGACACCTACATTCCTCCAACATTTAGTCACCAGAGTTTTATTCACTGCTGTTATTGCTATTACAAAGCATGGCAGAATTTAGAGCTAGAAGGATCCTTACTGGTCATGTTTTCCAACCCCCTTCATTTTATAGAGAAAGAATAATTGGAATCCAAAAGAGGGAAATGATTTACCCAGAATCATATAGGCAGCATATAGTAGACCTGAGTCTTCAAACTCAGATTCTCTGAGTCCAGATTCAGTTTTTTTTTCTACCGTGCTTTTTTGGGGAGGAGAGAAAAGATAATAGACCTGTAGGTTTATTGGTATACAAAATTCCCTGTAAGGAAATTTCTGCCTCTTCCAAGGCAGATCCACAACCATTTTTTACCTCACTCTCTCAGAGAGCCTTGGACAGTTTCCTGAGAGCACTGTGCTAAGCAATGAGGACATAAATACAAACAAAAAGATATCCCCCACTCTTGGGGATCTTACATTATAATGGGAGAGATCAACACACACACAAGAAGTGAAAAGTGTATGTGGGGGAACCTTAGCTGGGGCATGGTAGCAAAGTCCAGAGAATTGTAACCAAAGCCAAAAGAAAATGAAGGCTCCTCCCCAAAATGGAAGCCCGATGAACTCACCAGTGAGAGAAGGGGGCCACAAGAGTGGAAGAATGTTCCAGGGTAAGAAGACCCCTGGTGCTGAGGGGAGTTTCAGGATGAGAAGGTAGCTGGGACATAGAGGCACAGTCCAGAGAGTCACCAGCAAGGGTAGGTGGGAAATTTTAATTCCACTTGGGAATTTTATCTATATGAAAGCCAAGCCATTAATATTTATAAAGTTATCATACATGATGACTTACATTTAATAATCATATATAATAATAAAATAATTAAGTAGGTTTCTTCACAGAATTCCAATGCTTATACCTCATCATAACATGGAGATGACCTTGGATCATCTTTGAGTATAGGTAGAAAACACTTTGTGTATAGGCACAGTGATGGATGCTGTCCAAGAGCCAGCCAAGCTAAGTTGAGACTAGCTCATCATAAGATGCTTAGTGACCAGGTAATGAGCGGCAGCTAGGTGGTATAGTGGGTAGTGAGCTGGCCTGGGAATCAGGAAAAACTGAGCCCAGATCTGGCCACAGATATATAAATACATATATTGTGTATGTGTGTATACATATACATGTGTATATATATATATGTGTATATATATATATATATGTATATATATATGATAAAATATGTACACATATAAATTGTGTGACGCTAGGAATGTAACTTGATTTTTTTCAGTTCAAGTTCCTCATCTGTTAAATGGAGATAATGAAAGCACCTTTCTCCTAGAGTTATTGTGAGGATAAAAATAGGATAATGCAAACCTTAATGTGTTATTTAAATTATTATTTGCCAGATGAACTCATTAGAAGTGTCTACTAATATGTGGGAGGTTTTCAGTTGACATCAATAAATGAACTACCCACACAAATGAAATCATGGATTTTTTTTTTGACTGAATCTCCTCATCTTGCCCATGCTAGATGTGTGGTGGCCACTCATAACCCAGTCTCATGGCTGATCAGGATAGAAGTTTTGACCTACTGTTTCTGTTCCAGGGCCAGTTTGCCCCTCCATAGGGAGTCTGGTAGTCCTCTGCTCTGGGGGGCTCACCATATTGATACAGGACTCAGTATGTACATCAGATTGGCTTAGCTCCATTGTAGCTTCTGAACTCTTGAACCCATGAGACTGACAAATCTCAGCCTCCCCAGTAGCAAGGATTATAGGCAGTAATATACTGGTAAATGTTTAACAACTGGAACTCCAAAAAAAAAAAAAAAAGCTAAGTTAAATCTTCACTATTAACATTTTCTCCAACACTTTTCTAAGTCTAGACAATCCACCAAACAACAAATCAAGCCCTGATTTTTATCATTTCCTGATTTCTGAGTTGTGAATACACTGAAAATTTGACAATCAGTTCTCATAAACTGGTTTGAGCTGGCTCCAGCACATTTCTGATTACATCTGTGCTCTACCAAGCCCAGTACAACTTTAAAAATTTTAAGAAGTCTTTGAATAGTCATTTTTGCAGATTAAGAAACAGTAAATCATGGATAGTTTCTTTGCTCAACAAAAGCTAATGACCAAAAATTCGTTTTCTTATAAGGACTATTGTTGTCTGGCTCTCCAGATCCCTCTATTCTTTTGTACTACAGGCAATTCATGGTATTTTTACACTATGAGTAAGTTCTACTGGGAAGGCAGCATGGTGTGAATGACTGGGAGACTTGGGTTATAGCTTCAGCTTTGCCATTCCCTAGCTACATTATTGTGAACAAGTAACTTTGCCTATTGAGTTTGGTCCCAGATACTTACCAACTCTGTGACCCTGAGTTACTTAACCTCTGTTTGCCTCAGTTTTTTCAACTGTAAAATGGGGGTAATAATAGCAACTACTTTCAGCATTGTTGTGAGGATAAAATGAGAAAATATTTGTTTAAAAAAAGTACTTAGCATAGTGCCTGGAACATAATAGGTACTATATAAATGTTTATTGCCCTTTTTTCTTCCACCCCTGGGCCTCAACTTCCTCTTCTGTTAGTCAGTCAGTGACCTAACAAGCATTTAAGTGCTTACTATGTGGAATGCACTGTGCTAAGTTCTGGAGAGACAGAGAAGGGCAAAAAGGTCCCTGCCTTTCAGGAACCCCCATTTAAATAAAGAAGATGAACATGTAAGCAACACGGTTGATATACATAGAATACTGTAGAAAGAAGATAATCTGAGAGGAAAGGCTTCCTGCAGAATGTGACATTTGAGCTGAGTATTGAAGGAAGATAGGGAAAATTAGAGGAGGTGAAAGGGCGGAGTATTCCAGGAGTGGGCATTATTTGTACAAAGGGACAGAGAAGTGGAAGTGGAGCATCATCTTCGAGGAAGCAAGGTATAAGAAGACTGGAAAGGTAGAAAAGAGCCAGGTTATGAGGAGCTTTAAATGACCAACAAAGAGATAATATTTGATCATGGAGGTAATGAGGAGCTATTCAAGCTCATAGAGCAGGGGAGTGCCAGGGTTGTACCTGTGCTTTAGAAAAATCACCTTGGCAGATGAGTAGAGAATAAATTGGAATGGAGAAAGATTTGAGTCAGATAAACCTGTTGTAAGGTTTCTGCAGTAGTCCAGGTAAATGGTAATGAGGGTCTGAATTCAAGTTGTGGTTGTATAAAGAGAGAAAAGTGGACATACATAAGAGATATCATGAAGGTAGAAATAAGATTTGGCAATAATTTGATATGTGAAATGAGTGAGAGTGTGGTGTTGAGGATGACACCAAGGAGGTGAGCCTGGGTGACTGAAAGGATGGTGGGGCTTTCAAAAATAATAGGGAAGTTGGGGAGCAGGAATGGTTTTGAGGGAAAGATAATGGGTTCTGTTTTAAGCATATTGTCTTTGAGATGCCCATGGGACATGCAATTTGTGATGTCCAAAAGACAGGTGGTGATGTAGGGCTGAAGTTTAGGAGATACTAGAACCAGATATTTAGATCTAGGAATGCTCAGCCTAGAGATGACAATCAAACCCATGGATGCAAATGAGATTGCCAAATGAGGTATCATAAAGAGAGGAGAAAAGAGAAGAGAATTCAGGACAGAACCTTGGGAGACAACCAAGGATACAATTAGTGGGCATGTCATGGAGGGAGAACCAGCAAAGAAGGTTGACAAGGAATAGCGAGACAGATGGAATTGAGAGACCAATCTCAAAAACAAACAAAAACTAGTGAAGACAGAGTATCCGGAAGGAGAAGATGATTAATAGTATTAAATGCTTCAGAAAGGCCAAAGAGAAGCAGATTTGTCAATTAATAGATCATTGTTAATTTTGGAGAGGATAGTTTTAGGTCAGAAACCAGATTGAAGCCAGGATTGAGAAGAGAGTAAGACCAGAGGAAGAGAAGGCACCTAGGGTAAACAGCTTTTTCAAGAAGTTTGATCATGACGGGGAGGAGAGATAGAGGATGATAAGTAGCAGAGATAGTAGAATCAAATGAAGGGGTTTTCTTTGTTTTACATTTTAAGGATGGGGTAGATAGTAAGCAGTGAGGAAGGAGACACTAGATAAAGAGAGATTGAAGGTGAAAGAGGGAAGGGAAATGATCATAAGGGCTATTGTTGGAGAAGTCAGGAAAGAGTGAGATCAAGAACATGTGTATAGAATTTGGCTTTGACATCTCTTTATCTCTTTGATGTCATCTTTGGCATTTCTTCTTCAGAGTGAAGGAGGAGATGAGGGAATGTGTCTGAATGATTTGAGAGGAGGGAGAGAAGAGAGGGGGAACTTTTGAAGAATAACCTCAGGGTTTTTTGGTAAAATAGTAGGCAAAGTCATTGACTGAGAGAGTGGATGTAGAGAGTAATGTGGATACCTTGAGAAGAAACAAGAATAGTCTCTGTGGGAAGTGGGTTAGTGAATCAGAGAAATGCCTCGCTTCAGTGAGGGCTCATTTGAGATTAGATAACATTAATTTGTAGTGGACAAATCAGCCCAGCTTTATGATTTTTCTCAAACTCCATTCAGTAGCAGTAGGAACAAAGGACACAGATAAATGGTGGGAGTAATTCCAGAGTTGTGGCTTGGCAAAGCGTAATCAATCTGGATCCGGAGAGTAAGGAATTTGAAAGCAAAAGAGAGTATAGAATTAAATGAATGATTTTAATTAGATGACCTCTAAGGTCCCTTTTACCCTGAAATTTTGTGTTCTAAGATTCCTTCTGGCTCTGGCATTCTACATTCTGTTCTAATATTCTATGTTCTAAGGACTATAACATTCTAAAATTCTGTTGTATTGCTCCTCCCTATGTTACTGGGTGTGCAATAAACTATTTCGTAAAGTAGTAAAAGCGACACTTTGGTTGTGGGTGAGATGAAGTTAATGATTTTGTAGGTGTTCTTTCCTTCCTTTCAAAGTTTAATAATATTATGTTGATTGCATAATGAATGAGATGACAGGCAGGCCTGTAAATATATTAAAAATAGCAAATTTTTGAAAACCATAGGGGAGAAATGGGATGACAGAGAATATTAAAGAGTGACCTATCAAACCACCTTAAGGCTCTACCATTTAAGACATGTGTGACCATGGGCAAGTCACTTGACTTCTCTGGGCCTTAGTTTCCTCCTTTGTAAAATTAGGATGTTAAACTAGATAACCTCCAGGCCCTTTCCAATTCTAAACCTATAATTTTCTTTCAATTAAGTTGTTTAATGTGATTGAATGTTGAGTTTCACAGAGAGGGCGAGTTCGTTCCTTATACTACCACCACAACTACATTAAGCCCATCTGTGCCATATTCTCCTAGAATAAACAAGGATCACTGTTTTAACCTTTTGCCAATTTACCTTCAATAATTAAGTCATAGAATGTCAGAGCACAAAAGGATAAAATATCAGAGTTGGAGGGCACTTAGAATATAAAATGTGCATGTGTGTACATATATATGTATTAATGTATGTATTGTGTGTGTATCTAATGATAACTATCTCTAAGACAGTGGAAGTGGAGGGGAAGGAAGAAAAAAAGGAAAAAAAAAGAATTTTACATGATAACTTTATTTAAAAGGAATAGCAAGTGGTACATAATATATTTGCAGTTTTATGTGCAATCATCTTTTTTTATTATACTATGTTAAGGAAATGTTCTTTTTTTCCATAAATTAAAAATAAAATAAATAATTTTTTTTAAAAAAGAAGACAGATTGTAAGAACTGGAATGGCCCGTAAAGCATAAAACATTGAATGTTAGAGCTAGGTTGGGCCACAGAAAGATCATTAAGTCCAATGACCTCTCCATATCATTCCCCTCAGCCCCACACTACAGATAAGGAAATAGAGGCCAGCAAAGCAAAATATTATTTTCTACTTAGAAAATATGTAGTATGTAATAACCAATGAAAGACTGATGATTCTTCATTTGAAACAGGGGATGTTGGTACCTCCATTTCTACCACTAGGGACTGAACACAAGTGCAAAAAGAATACTGCTTTAGGATTATAACTTGGAAGAAGCCCCAGAGGCCATTTAGGCCCACCTACTCATTTTACAGATGAATAAATACTATATCTAAAGCCCAGGGGGCAAAGTAACTCTGCCCAAGGTCACAACTAAATGCCTAGCTCCAGAACTAGGGCTCTTTCCATTGTACCATATCTCCTCCTAGATCTTATATGTTTCTTGAAGAATATGCTTATTCTAGAATAATTGAAGATGCAAATTATAAATATTTTCAAATATTTTATTAAAATTTATTTTTATTAAGATACTAGATTCTTTACTTCCACAATATTTTCCTAGTTAAGCATTTATATCTAGAGTCCAACATGTGTAGACCTTTTAAAATTTCTTTTGTGTTTCAGCTCAAAATGAAAACTGGTGTAAGGTTATAACTGAGAGAATAGGGGAAGAGGAGTTGGAGAGAGAGGAGGAGGAGAAGAAAGAAACTGCTAGAGATAACTCTAGGACTAACTCTAGATTTTGTTAAAACCAGAGAATATTATTGAAGCCATATCAAAAAAATGAGACACTCGGGCATATGTGGAATATTTGTGAATAATGACAACTGTGTGATCACCAATCAGAAGGTCAAACTTGACATCAATCACATGCTTTATAGTTTCCTCTTCATCTAATCTCTAATGGAATTAGATACTATCACTCGATCTCAGAGACTAATGCTATCCCCAGATTGTCCCTTCAGCTAGTGGCTCTTCCACTGGGACTAAATATATCTTTAAACAGACCTTAGGTCAAAGCATCTTATGCTATGGGAATTCTTGTTTGTCTTAATTTATCTGGGATTTAAAAAGGCTCTATCTGTGGGCAACTGGGGCAGACAGTTGGCATTGCTAGGTTGGTATAATAGAAAGAGTACTGAATGTGAAGTTATGAAGTCTTTATCCAAATCTTGCCTTGTAACTTTATTGTCCATTTGACCTCTGAAAAGTTGCTTCACTACTCTGGATATAAATTTCCTTCTCTCTAAAATGAAGTAATCAGATTAGATGATCTCTGAGGTCCCTTCTCACTTTAAATCACTTTAAATCCTATGATCCCTGGGAAGCATTTCAAAGAGGATTTCCCTGAAACCACCATTCCTTTGAGAAAAAGTCATATGTATGTATATATAAGAAAAACTATGAGAGAAAGACAGAGACAGAGACAGAGAGAGACAGAGAGAGATACAGAGAGAGATACAGAGAGAGACAGAGGCAGAAACAGAGAGGGCAGAGACAGAGAGAGAAAGACAGAGAGGAGAAAAGAGAGACACAAAAGGTTAGAGGGTGAAAGAGAAAGGGGGAGGGGGAAGGAAGAGGGAGAGGCAAAGAAGGAGAGGAAAGGAAGCAATCAAGAAGAGAAGGGAAGGATGGAAGGACAGAGGGGGAGGAAAGATGACAGATAGACAACAAGATGAGTTGATCATTCAGTTATCAATTTTGATATGGACTAGTCATATAGTGAGAATGAGAGGTAATTGATAGTAATTGTGCTCCATGGTATCTCTTAGTGGTATAGAAGAATGTCCTTGGCATGTTGGGTGGCCCTCCCCCAGCAAACTTATGGAGGGACATGGGCAAGAGGCTCACAGGATGGGCAGAGTATGGTGGATGATGATCTACATTATTAGAGAGAATAGCCACATCACTGTGATTACAGATGTATTAGAATATTTGAGACAAACAGGAAACATAACAATAAGTTATAGTATCAGCAAAAAGTGCCATAGTTCACCTGATAACTGAAGCATATCAACCTATCTTGTTTATCTACCTGCTTTAAAAAAAACAAACTCTATCATACATTGTTAGGCCTTCTTTAAGGAGTAATAGTTTCAGGGAATTTCCATTTTAAACACATTCTAAGGATAATAAGATTTAGAGCAAAAGGGAGCTTCTTGGAGATTGAGATGGGTAGAAGGAGAGGGAGAAAGGGAGAAAGAAAAGGCACTTTGAAGCATGAATTCAAACAATAAAAATAACTGCTTGATGATCATTTGCACAAGAAATTTTCTTTCAAGGCCTCGTTGTTAAAAGGAAATTACTATGAACTCTCAAAGGCTGTGCCAGAGGATCGAAAGTCTAATTCCTATGACTGCTGGCATTTGTGTAAGCCATCAAGAGCCTCTCATGTGGCTTGAATGTTGCTTTCCTTAGTGTTTCCCTGTATTTTAATACAGTGAAGCTTTTTCTGATGCTTCTGGATAGTTTCCTTCTTCTTAAACCTACCTTGTATCAGAGAGAGAGAGAGAGAGAGAGAGACATAGCTAGACAGAAATATTTACCTTTCTCTATACAAAATGTTATACGTACATACATATATATGTATATATATATATATACTCATATATGCATTTAGATGTGTTCATATTATTTTGTAGAATGTAAACTCCTTGAAAACAGGGAGTGTTCCGATTTGTCTTTGTATTTCCAGTACCTAGCAGATCAGCCAACTCCAGGCATTTAATAAATACTTATTGATTGGTTGGTTGAATATCCAGCAAAACTTGAAAGAGAAAAGATGTCCCAGAAAGGAAAACTGGAGGCCTGACAGAGTATATTGTGTAGTAGAGATTGCTACCCACTACTCTTTAGTCTGTTGCTTCCCTAAATTGCACTTGGAATGGCGGATTGTGGAAGGATAAAGCCAAATAAACTGCACCCTAAGGGGACCTCTCCCTCCAGCCCCTATCTCAAAATAATATGAAATTACCCAAAAAGTAATTCCATAAAATTCACCTTTTTATAAATCTTCAGTTAAAATATTTTTTAAAAAGAAATTTTTTTTTGGACTGGAGCACAACTATGCAATCACAAATATGATCACTCTTTCCCCTTTTAAATAACCTTTAGTATTCAGGGACAGAGCTTCTACAATCTTGTCACAAACCACAAAACATCAGAGCTGGAAGAGATTATTTAATCCAATTCCTTCTTCCTCCATTTTACAGATGATGAAACTGAGCTCCAGAAAAGGAAAGGTACTAAATGCATTCAATTAAATTCCGCAAACATTTATTAAGTGCCTACCACGGCTAGCTAGCCTTGGAGTCAATGAGACTTGGGTTTAATGTCTGCTTCTGATACGTGCTAGCTATGTGACCTTGGGCAAGTCACTTAACCTCCTATTGCCCTAAGAAAATCTTGAAGACTATAAACTGCAGAGAAGTTGCTAACCTATATCAATTCATTTCACTAAGGAGATTAGGTCCAGACCTTCTCTGTCCAGGCCCCGTCTCCCAAGTAGTAGATATTATGCTAGGTGTTAGATGCAAAGACAAAGATGACAAGGGTCTCTGCCCTCAAGGACCTTACATTTTATTGGTGCAAATACCCCCCCCCACACACACACACACATACATACACACACACACACACACATACACATACCCTTACACACACATATATGTATATGTACTCAACTTAAAATAACCAGGTGATGTTACAGTGAAGATACTAAGTCATTTCAGCAGCATTTCATTTGCTGTTCAAGGAATGGTTAACTGAACTGAAAGCAAGTAGGAGCCAAAAATACATTAATTACATCTGCACAGAAGGAAAGGGTGAATGTGGATGATGGTATCTGCTTTTGACAAAATATGTATCTTTGATATAAACACACACGGATCATTTGGCAGATTTGACCTACTTCCCTACTCTCCTCAAAGCATGCCCTTTCAGCAAGGTCTCCATTTCAGGGCCATCTTTCCCCTTAAGACAAAAATCCTTGTGGGTTCTGAGGAATTAGCAAAGAGGGAAGCAGTTTTATACTAAGCTTGGTTTCTGTGGAGCATTTTTCAAGATTTTTCACACCCCATACATCATTTCATGCCCCTTGGCTAAGGTCGAATTCCTTGCTTAATTTTGTCACAAAGATTAAGAAGACGAAAACAAAAGACTTAGGTGTGATTATACTGTATTGACCTAAATTCTCTCTAATTTTTTCCTCAACCAGAAGAATGTCAGATTGGAGACTGCTGTGCTCTTCTCACTGAATAATACTAATTGGTGTCATATGGTATTTGAGCTATCATTTTCTCTTCTGTTCAAATGACATCATCTTAGCTTGGACTTTCTATCAATCTTTGCAAGGACATCTTTCCTTTCACAGTGATCAATAAGAATTGGGCCAGTGCCCTCAACCATTTTGTTATTGAAGTTGGCAACACCAGACCACATCTCCCAAAAGAAAAAGGGCAGGATTATATCAGTATATCTGGACAGCTGGCCAACACAATTGAGCTGAGTCATTCAAAGTGGTCATTTGGTTAAGCCAGTGGCTCTGGTCATTGTATGTGGGGCTGTACCAATTTCAGAAACCCACATCAGCATCTCCCTTTTTCTCACAATAACCTCATGAGGTAGGTAGGGAAAATGGGATTATCCTCATTTTACAGGTAAGGAAACCAAAGCTTACAACAGTGAAATGACATATCCATGGTCACACAGCTGGTAAGTATCAGAGCAAGATTTTGAACTCAGACTTCTAAGTCCAATGCTCTTTTCACCATGTCATTTACCTCTCATGAGAGGGTTAGACTAGAATATCCCTAGGCCCCGGTTCAAATACTTGAAGGCAATGGTGATGGTGATGGTGGTGACAAAGTAGATGAAGGTTTCTTTTTAGTTATTGTATCCCTAGCTCCTAACATTGTGCCTGGAATACACAGTAGGTACTTAAATGATTATTGAATTGAATTGAATTAAATATTAGCTAGACTCTGGCATGTAGTTAAAATGGAAAACCCCTTGAATTAGTCCCCAAGTACATGTATATAGGCACTGCAGATGAACAGTGAGCTGGACTCAGAGCTGACTAGGAGGAGGAGGCAGGCCACACAGTATAGCTCTTAGACAACACTTCAATGCTTTCAATGATTCCAGGGTTCCCAAAATTGCAACCCCCTACCATTTTATCACAGTCTTCTCCAAGTGATGCTATATGGCTACAAACCATGTGCCCCAAAAAGAATTCATGTGACCCAGTGATAATAGAATGGAGGGACAGTAGAAAGGGCAGGTCTTTGAGAGGCAGAATGTGTAGCATACTGGATCAAGGGTGAGGGAGATCTGGGTTTGAATCTAACCTCAGACACTTTAACTATGTAGTCCCTGGTAAGTCATATAATCTCTCATGAGCCTCAGTTTCCTCATCTGTAAAATGGGAATAATAATATCTGCAGTACTCACCTCCTTGGCTTGTTGGGAGGATCAAATTATCCAATATATGTAAAGAGTTTTGCTATCCTTAATGTACTATGTAAATGCCTGTTATCATTCTGTCTCTTACACCACACTGGAGAGAGAATTGGCCTCAAATTCAAGAAGACTTGAGTTCAAGTTCTTCCTCTGACACATAACTGTACAGCTGTAGGCAAGTCATTTAGCCTTTCAGTGATTCCCAGACAACTCTAAAACTGCTAAGTTGCAGGAGAGTGGTGGAGCTGCATTGTTAGAAGATACTTCCTTACTGGGAATTTCTTATACCAATGAAATCACAGGTAGGGACCTCCCCATCCCTAAATAGTGGTGGTGGTGGTGCTGGTGGTAAAGATAGTGGGTGCAAGTAGGTTTATAAAATATTATCATGGATGACTGGCAGACAAGCAAAAGTATGCATGATGTCATTGAGAACTAGATCGGCCAGACACATCATAAGTGATGGAAAGTCCAAATATTGCACTAGTATCTACGCACTACTAAAAGAACTAGAGGAAGGTGTTGAAGGTCTTAGATGGATTATTTGGGGATGATTTGTGGAAAGACATGGCCAAGAAATGCACAGGACAAGGAGATATTGGAAGGGTCACCATGTCCACCAGCAAAGGGAAGATCAGTTACAGGCAGGAATCTATGGGGATTTATGTCATGGCTGAATGTCAGACTCTGGGGAATGTCACAAGTAAGAAAAATCTAGGAATGGGGTGGGGGAATCTCAGTTCTCAATCTTGATAGAAACTAGTAAACTATCCTAATGACTCCATTCTGACAACTCCTTTTAATCTCTCTGTAGTTCACCTTTCCATATCCTCTTTGTATTGGTCTAATTCCATTTTTTGGCATTCTATCTTGCATTCATGACTTATGTCTCCCCTTCCCCACTTGAGTTGTACAGAGTCCCTACATGCAGCAGGGATTTAACACATTTGTTGAAGTAAATGGAATTACAGTTGCTAGACTGTGTGCTCCTCAAGCAGCTTACTTTCTATGAAAGGAGATGGGATGTATGCATAAAAGTCTATACAAATAAATACCATAATACCATGCCTTTATTTGGTGGAGAAGCAGTGTGGCACAGTGGAGAGGGAGCCATCCTTAAAGCTAAGAATGCTTGAGATCAAGTCCTGCTATTGTCACATAATGGCTACATGATCCTAGACAAATCACTTGACCTCTCAGTGCTGTAGGCAGTTTTTAAAGAATATGCATTTTAGGGAAGGTACCAAACTGCACTGATTGAGAGACGTTCCCTTCCCAGCAATTCCTTCTACTAATAAAATCACAGGTCCAGTCCCTATCTCTATGTATTTACTGTGTATATAGTAGGTCACAGCATCACAGGATCATAGATTGAGAGCAGAGGGAACCTTGAACATCATCTAATCAAACTCTGTCATTTTACAGACTATGAAAGTGAGAGCCATCAAGGTATAGTAACCTGCCCAAGATCACATAGCTAGCAAGTAGCCGAGCTAAGGTTTGAACCCAGTTACTATCGTTTTAATTCCAAGACTTTCTCAACATCACTAGGTTGACTCTCAGTTGTTGTTTATCATTTGTTTTAGAAGAAGACCAGTGACATCATGAGTTAGTGAGAACAATTTATTCCTTTTTTCTATTTATTTTTTAAACATTTAGTAATATTTTCTTTTTCCAATTACATGTAAAATTAGTTTTCAACATTCATTTTTTATAAGATTTGGAGTTCCAAAATTTTCTCCTTTCCCCCTCCTCAAGACAGCAAGCAATCTGATACGTGTACAATCATATTAAACATTTCCATATTGGTCATTTTGTGAAAGAAGAATCAGAACAAAGGGGGAAAACCATGGGAAAGAAAAACAAAAACAAAAACAAAAAAACAAAAAAAAGGTGAAAATAGTATGCTTTGATCTGCATTCAGACTCCTTAGTTCTTTCTCTTGATGTGGATGGCATTTTCCATCATGAGTCTTTTGGATATGTTTTAGATCATTGTATTGCTGAGAAGAGCTAAGTCTATCATAGCTGATCATTGTACAATGTTGCTGTTACTGTTAATGTTCTCCTGGTTCTACTCACTGCACTCAGCATCAGTTCATATAAGTCTTTCTAGGTTTTTCTGAAATTCACCTGCTCATCATTTCTCATAGAACAATAGTATTCCATTACATATATATACCAGAACTTGTTC
This sequence comes from Vombatus ursinus, assembly GCF_900497805.2. Classification (NCBI taxonomy): domain Eukaryota; kingdom Metazoa; phylum Chordata; class Mammalia; order Diprotodontia; family Vombatidae; genus Vombatus; species Vombatus ursinus. Next base: position 3,249,062 of record NW_020954641.1, on the reverse strand, counting down.
ATCCATTCCCTGATTGATGGGCATCCCCTCAATTTGCATTCTTTGCCACCACAAAAAGAGCTGCTATAAATGTTTTTGTACAGAACAATTTATTCTAATGGCCATGACTCTCAGTAAATATTTGTTAAACTAGTTAAATTGTCATCACTAAATTATACTCTAATACTTGTAACAAGAACCTGATGCTTTCTCAATACAGGCATTTCCTTGATGCAGATCATAATCCACCTATGCCTTAGTAGACAGTTTTATAATGTACTAAGGCAAAAAAAGTCCTCTCCAGGTGCCAGCCTACCCTCTTGTGACAGGCATCTCTCCACTTAGCTAGGCTGGTCCTCATGACAAACAGAGTTCATCACTGATTCTGGTTTTGAAGTCCTTGCAGCTTGGGAAGACTTGCCAGAGTGTTGCTCTACCAGTATTTAATTAAATTTAATACAATAAGCATTTATTAAGTGCCTACTATGTGCCAGGCACTGTTCTAAGTGCTAGGGATAAAAAGATAAAACCAAAATATCTTAACCTCGAGGGGCCAACATTCTGAATTAGGGATACATGGTCATGGGATCATAGATGAAGAGACCTTAGAAGTTATTTTTTTCTTTTTTTTTTAAGGCAATTGGGGTTAAGTGACTTGCCTAGGGTCACACAGCTTGTAAGTGCCTGAGGCCACATCTGAACTCAGGTCCTCCTGACTCCAGGGCTGGTGCTCTATCCACTGCACCATCTAGTTGCCCCCTGACCTTAGAAGTTATTGAAGTGAATTCCCTGTTTTTACAGGTGAAGGAAAAGGAGGCCCAGAGAAGTTAAATAACTTGCCTGGGTTCTTATAACTAATAAGGTTCTGAGGCAGGATTTGAACTCAGGTTTTCCCAACTACAAGTCCAGCACTAGCCATTACACCAGTGGTGTCAAACTCAAATACAAATGGATTCCTTCTGGCTACATATTGACTTAAAACACAAATTGACATTATTTATGTTGAATTATATTTTGATTTATTTTTTTAAATGTTTCCCAATTACATTTTAATCAGGTTCAGGCTGTAGAGAGTTTTGCTGCTACAAGTTTGCCATCTCTTCATTACACCACCTAGGTGTACACAGATAAGTTAACTACAAAGTAATTCTGAGTAGGGAAGGATGACACTAACATCTTGGGCCTCTAGAAGGGCCTAGTCCTGGAGATGGGACCTGAGCTGGGCCTTGAAAAATGCTCAGGATTGCAAAAAGAGGAGATGAGGAGGTGGATCATTTCAGGCATGGTGGGTCAGCCAGTACCAAGGCAGGGAAATGACAGATGCATCTTCTGTGGAGAACAACAAGCAGACCAGTTATTCCAGAATATAGAATGCATGATGGGGAGGAATATGTAATCAATCTGGAAAGACAGGTTGGAACTAGATGATGAATGACTTTAAATGCTAAACACATCAGAAACCAAAGTCTGGACATTAAGAAGGGACTTTAGATCATTATTCAAGTATTGCATTGAAATATGTCAATTATTTGTTTTTCAAACCATAGATATGTTAATACAACAATGCAATCTCTAAGAAGTGAGATAATTTCACTTTCATCTTGAAATTTCCAATGCCTAGCACAATGCCTTGCATATATTAGGTGTTTAATAAATATCTCTTGAATAAAATTTAGTTAAGTAAAACTTCTATAAGCCCAATCAGTGTGAAAACACTCTGTTTATTCTTTTCAAGAATTAGCATTACTTTGCCCTCAGATTCAAGGTTATTATCTACCAGAAGTTGTACTAAATTTAACAGTCACACCTCATGTCAATCAGCTCCTGCAGAAACACATTACCCATCCCATGGTCCCTCTACTTCCTGGTAGTCTTGAGTTTTCATTTGTGTGCATATATCTATGAATATGTATCTATGTATATGTATGTACATAGTTATTTGCATATATATACATATAAAAACTATCATAGAAAATAGGATGATATATTTATACACACAAATGAACATATATCCAAGTGTATATATACAAATGAATATATATCTTTGTGTATATATATGAATGTGTATATATAATGCAAAATAGCATGATATATATACATATACATATTTATGTGTGCATATATATTCTATATACTGAATATATACAGTGTACTCTGTATACACACATATATACATACATGCATGTATATGTGTATATGTATGCATATATGCTGTGTATATATATAGTATAGGTGTATATATACTCTGTATAGATATATACATACATATACTATATATGTGTATAGTGTAGAGAGTATATATTATATATAAATATATAAATACACAGAGATCAGTGTGTATGTGTGTGTGTATGTGTGTGTGTATATCAATCATCCTATTTTGCATTATCGTTTTCTGGGTTGATGTTTCAACCCTCTAGTTAACTGCATGTGCTCCATGAGAGCAAGGATTACATATTATCTAAATTTGTATCTCCCCATGGACAGAGCTCTGCACATAGCAGATACTTAATAATTTTATTGTTATTATTATCTCATTCTCCTTATCTTTTTCTATGGGATTTAGAAAGAAATGGTCCTGGGACAAGTAGTCATTCTGTTGTTATTCTTTTGTAGTTAATGTTCTAAGAACTATTACACAGATGGATAAAATAATGCTTTTTTTGTAGTTGAAGAAAATTAAGATGCAACATTATATTCTGTAGGTTTACTGAAAACATCTGTGAACAACTCCAGCAGCAAATAGCACAATAGGTATGATGTGTACCTCATCCTGTTCTCACATTATTTTCACCTCTACTAGGTTTCTGTATTTTTAAAAGTTTTTGTTTCATTTACTTGATGATTATTTGCATTTGGTATAGTGACACCTCTATAAAAATTATGCATCAATGTTATGTTCAAGGGGTTGTGGAAAACAATTTGGTCGATGAAAATGGTCTGGTCCCAGTATGGCTTATTGGTTGAGTTCTCCAGGATAAACTGGTTATGAGTATTTGTCAGCAGTCAGTATGCTAAAAATAGCAAGCTTATGATGTTTAATTCTAGTCATTAGGTTGCTAATATTCAGTTGGTGATACATTTTCATAGCCTGCAATGATATATTCCTTTCTGCCATTTCTTTGTATAATTTTCATTGATCACTAATTCTGGGTCCCTTAAGGATAACCCTTCCTCAGTTTCAGGAGGTCCTCGATTGTTACAAACTCCTCCATTTGCACGAACAAATTTCCATGATTCAGTCATTTGTTCAGTGCTTCTTGGCTCACTATTTTTGGCCAAGTTCATGAAGTTATTGCCCCCTGAAGGGCCTTTTGATTCTTTTTGGTTACATTTGACACATTGTCATGTACCTACTATGGGTTTTTATATTGTTTGGGAAAGTGATGTCTGTTTGTTCCAAAAGTCTTTGTGTATTTTTTACTACTTATAATATACTGTAAAAATTTTATCAATCCTTCCTCCTTTGGGGAGGGGGGAGCAAGTAGATGATGGGTCTTATGTTTCATTAATATTGCATAGATTTTTTTATTAGATATTTTCTAAATCTACTGTGGTCTATTTTAACTTTCCTATTGAGGACATTAAAACTAGCGTTGAATAGTTGTTAGTTGCTTTAAATGTATTCTTCCATTCACCTTTGATTTTATAATTCCTTTAAATCTCGTAAGGTATTTAATCACAGACTTCTCTTTGAAATCTTTATGTTCAATATGTCTCGTGTGGAGGAGACGAAAGTATTTGTAGGTATTGCCTTCGTCCATTAGTTCAATGTGACCTTTAGATTCAAGCTCAAAGTCTTCAGTCTCTATCTTTCTTTGGTGTATGTTAAGAATTTTAAACTTTAAGTCTAAATGATGCTTGGATATCACTGGAAAAAGGTTCCATTAGATGAAGGAGCTATTTAATGTGCTTTTCAGTGGAATCGTGCAACTTAGTGTCGGCTATGTACATGAAAAAATTAATAAGATGCTTTCATTCAATTCTTCTTTAATTTGAAAGTCACATTTAGTTCTCATTAGGAGAAGCTATAATTAACTTAAGGTTAGACAGAAGTATAATGGACTTAAGTGGTTTCCCTAAAAATGTCATATTTCATGTGAATTGTACTTTATTGTGTTAGTGATGTGTTTTAAATTAAAAAAAAAACAATTTTCCATGTGGGAATCAAATACTCTAGTGCTCTCACTAATCTTGGGTCTATTTATATGTTGGCAGTACATGAATAAATCATGAGAGTGAAATTGAGTCAAGGCTTTGCAACAATAATAAAAAAGGTCATATTAAGTGTTATAGCAGTGTTGGGTAGCTTATTTAATAGTTACTGAATTGATATTAAGTTGCTATGCATACCCTTGGGACTTTCTGGCCCACCCTTTTTGCTCCTCAGTCAATATATTGTTTTCTTATAAGTGTTTATGGATTTTTAAATTAGTGAAACAAGCTGTGACTGCTTTAGATAGAGTTCGCAAACATGTAATTGGCTTGTATTTGGAGTCGCTGCTGATGGCCTTATCTTTTGGTAATAGATTTTTGATGCCTTCTGTTAAGAAAGGCAGAATTGTGCTTATATCTGAGGGGAAGTTGGTTAAGTCCTTTGCCAATAGTTTGTGAGCCAATGTGAAGCATGTGAGCCTATCATCATTGATGGGGCCCCATGCTTCACGGCTTGGCAGAAAAGCAAGTTTCAAACACTTCTCTTGTTATCACTATTCTGTCATTCATGATACTAACAGTATGTAAGCTTTCTGTTTCTCATTCAATCCAACTTGCATTTTCTTTGCCTTAGGCTTCTTCTGATGACAGATATGTCCAAAAGTTTTACACATCCTCTTTTGTGGTTTCTCTCTTGCCACCAATTTCTTTATTTCTCAAGGCTCTGTAGTAAAAATATTTATAGATATAGAATTGATTTTGTTCTTTGAACTGTTGTTATTTTAAAAAAATCACCTTTGCTTTTTTACTTATACTTTTATTCCTTAAGAAAAGCTAGGATTAATGATTTAAACCTTAGAATTCAACTCTAATCCAACCCTCTCATTTTACAGAAGGGGGAAGTGAAGCCTAGAGAAAGTATGTGACTTGTCCAAGGTCACACGACTAGTAAACAATAAGACCAGTATTTAGATGTAGGTCCTCTGACTCCAAATCAAGTACTCCTTCCTTTCTGAATTAAATTGTGTTGTGTTTTTTTCCAACTAAAATGTCAATTCCTTGAGGACAGGGACCTAACCCAAGGCCTTCTCTCCCAGGCTCAAAATCCTGACTCTCTCCGTGTGTTTTTTTCATTTCATTTTCATTTCATCCTAGGCTTCTCCTTCTGTCCATGTTCTGGATGAATTGTTCTGCTTCTGAAGCTTCAGTCTTCTCCTTTTGCAGTCTCTCAGTTTTCTATTTTGAGAAACTTGTAGGTCAGAGCCCTGTCTTTCCCAGGTAACATCAAGAAGCTGCTACATTAGTGTAATGCTCTTTTAAAGGCAGAAACAGTTAAGAAATCTGATGGTCCTAAATATAGCCCCTCTGAAATCTCCTACCCCTCATATGAGTAATTAACTTCATCTGTTCTCTTTCCTCCCACCTGTAGTGGAGATCCTGCTGATTGACATTCAGTTGCTTCTGCCGTGTGGAGGTGACCACCACATTTTTTTTTCAATTGAGATAAAAATCAAATGTGACACCAAGAGGTGATTTATTAACACACATAAAGTCTCTCACAAGAAGTATTTGAAGGGCAGTCATATGGAAAAGAATTCAAGCATGTTTTGCTTGCCCCAAATGGTAGCACTAGGAGAAATGAATGAATTAAACTGAGGAAGATTTGGGTTCCCCATTAGGATTACAAGATCATGGCTTCAGGGACCTTAGAGGCTGTTTAGGTCAACTCCCTTCCCCTTTATTTTACAAATGAAGAAACTGAGGCCCAGAGAAGTTAAGTGAATTGTTCAAGGATCCCTAGATCAATTCCTGTTAGAACAAAGATTTGAACCCAGGTTCTCTGATTCCAAAGACAGCCCTCTTTGGCCATTTCCTTCTCAACTACTATTGTCCAAAAACGAAAGGGGTTGCCTCAGAAGATGATGAAGGTCATTAGAGACCTTTAAAGCAGAAATTGAATGACCATTTCTTAGAGACATTGCAGAGAGTTAGATGTTCAGGTAGGATTTGGAGCAGGTGACCTCTGGGCTCCTTTCCAACTCTGATATTCTGTAACTCTAAGAATAGATTAAGCCGTGTACATAGATGTGACCTTCTGATAAGGTTACAGAGGGGATGAAGCAGAGAAAACAATTTTACTGCTGCTTTCTGAAATCAAGAGGTTATCTCTAATACATCTTACTCAGATCACTACCTGACCTTCATCAAGGGCCTGATCATCATCTTTGCCTCAGTTTTCCCCTTATGTGAAGTGGGTCCTAAATTGCTTACAGTATATTTACACAGCTACTAAAATAATGTTTACACACATGTGAATATATTTTGTTGTTGTTGTTTAGTCAGTTAGTTATGTCTGACTCTTCATAACTCCATTGAGATTTTCTTGGTAAAGATGCTGGAGTGGTTTGCCATTTCCTCCTCCAGCTCATTTTACAGATGAGGAAATTGAGTCACACAGCTAGTAAGTGTCTGAGGACAGATTCGAGCTGAGGTCTTCCTGATTCCAGGCCCTGAACTCTATCCAGGATGCCACCTAGCTGCCCCTATGAATGTGTGTGTGTGTTTGTGTGTAAAATTATGTCATTCTCCTGCTTAAAAATATCCAATGACTTCCTATTACCTATAGAATAAAATGCAAACTCCTTAGTCTGGTATTTCAGTCCTTCCATACTCTGGCTCTTACTTACCTTTCTAACCTTATTTCACACTACATTCCTTCATCTAGTTCTAGTCCATCTGGGCTACTAGTTGCTTCCTAATTTCTTTGGATTAGAAGTCAAAAGACCTGGTTTTGGATCCCAGCTCTGTTACTTCCAAGATTTGAGACTTTAGGCGAGTAATTTCATCTCTTTGGATCTTAATCCCCCACCCCCATAAAATCAAGAATTTCTATCTAAGTGATCTTTTAAAATCCTACCAAATTGAGCTGATCTGATGGTGATGCTGATAAATCTGTGCATGTGTCATTTACCCTCTAATAGACTGTGAGCTTTTTGAGGGTAAGAGCTATGTCATTTTTTCCCTCTTTGAGTACCCAGCACTAAACACAGGGTAGTAAGCTAACCTTTTTTTGTTTAATTGAATTTAACTAAAGTAAGTAAATATCATTTTGAAAAAGCTTTGGAATTCCAAGATCTAAAAATCTGGGGGAAAATCTATTCTTGTTTTTGTTCAGTGTTAGGAGAATTCATTCACAGCTGTCTTTACCTCCACTTCTTAGAATCCCTTGTTTCCTTCAAAACTCAGCTCAAAAGACATCTTCTACAGTCACTCAATATTCATTTATTAAATGCTTCTATGTACCAGACACTGTTCTAAGCACTGGGGATACAAAGAAAAGCCAAAATAACATCCCTGTCTTCAGGGAACTCACATTCTGATGGAGATAGACAAGCAAACAACCATGTACACATAAAAGATATATACAGTGTAAATGAGAAATCATCTTAGAGGGAAGGTATTGTATGTGAGGGAACCAGGAAAGGCATCTCACAGAAGTTGGGAAGCCAGAAAGTGGAGGTGAGGAAGGGGAGAATTATAGATATGAAAGAGAGGAAATGAAAAGCCATGGAGTTGGGTAATGGAATGATGTGTGCAAGTAACGACAAGGAAGCCAAAGTTTCTAGATTATAGAGGGGATGGAAGGGAATAAAGTGTAAGAAAACTCTTGATAGAAAGGGATCAATTTGTGATGGACCAAACATAGAATTTATATTTGATCCTGGTAATAATATGGGGCCACTTGAGTTGACTGAGTAGGTGTGGGATGGAGGATGGGGAGTTACATGGTCAGAGTTATGCTTCAGAATCTGAGTGGAGGAAGTATTGGAGTAGGAAGAGATGAGACAGGGAGAATGACCTTTCCTCATTCTCCTAGCTGCTAGTGCCTTACTTACCCCATAGAATTACCTTATATGAACTAATAGGTATACAAGTTCAAAGGATCATAGATAGAGAGCTAAAGGGACCTTAGAGGCCAGTTAGTCTAACACCCCTGTTTTACAGAGGAGTACATGAAGACCTAAAGAGGTTAAATAACTTGCCCAATGTCATGCAGCTTAGTGTCTGAGGCATTCTCCTGACTGCACATTCAGTCTCTATGTATATCACTCTTCCTTACTGTGCTAACCCTCTTGCCCTCCCACTTAAAATAATAACTATTCATAGGCATAGACTTTCATATCTGCCTTTGTATCCCCCAGCTCCTGGCAAAGTATTCAGGACATAATAGGTGCTTAATAAGTGTGCATTGATTGGGTCAACTGAGGTTTTTCTCCAGAGTGCCATGTTTAAATGATGATGGATTCAGAAAGCACCAATAGAATTTGTATTCCTTTAGTAGAGTGGAAACAACAAATATTAGCACCTAATGAGTGAGAAAAATTGGTTAAAGTAGGTAACTACCAGATGGTGAGCAGAGATGAGCTACTACTTGGCCTTATCTTATATCTGAGGCAGCTATTGTCCCAAGTTCTCTTGTCTCCCATACCCAAAAGGAGCCAGTCCATTGTCCCTCTGGCTCTTTCAACTGACTGTAAGTTTTGTACCAGTTGCCTTGGTCACAGTTCGTAGTACTTGCCTTAAGGTTTCAAGATCAGTAATTCTCTAACTGCTCTAATGATAAACAGGGAATAAATTTCAGTCATTCTGCAGGAGGTTGTCAGCTTTCCAAGATTCTTTTTGTCCTTCCTCCCCTTCTCAAACCTACTCTCCCTCCCTTTCTCCACCACATATTAATATCTCCTAATTCCATCCACTCACAGAGGGATATATAAATCCAGCTGATTTCATGTACAAACCCAACTTCTGAAGATACCTCAGAGCCTGGCTGCATCAAAGGAGTGCCTCCTGAGCTTTCTGCTTCACAAGTGCCTTGGGAGGAAGCCCATGTCTGAGTCAAAGTTCACATCCTTCTTTGGTATTGCAAGGCTTCCCAGAAAGAACAATGCATCCTCTAAAGCCTTGGAGACATTGCTTTTTGCTCTGGTTGTCTAAATCAAGATGGATGTTGGAGCCACATAGTAGAACATCCAGTTCCTGTCTTTGAGAAAGCCCTCCCCTGGTAAATGCATGGTCTTATACAGGCAAAGACATTCAACAATACATCAAAAGCTGCATAAGTACAGTAAATCACTGGCTGAGTGGAAAATGCAGTCTTAGTGGACAGCCTGGAATTCTTGCCCTTTCCTATAGATATTTTCTGTGCTTCATATGGCAGAGTTTCATATATCAAGGAGAGTATTAAAGTTCACAGGATCATAGATTTAGGGCTGGAAAGCACCTTAAAGGTCATCTAGTCCAACCTCCTCATTAAACAGATGAGGAACTGAGGCCCAGAGATATTAAGCAATTTGCTCGGGATCACATAGTTATTAAGTGTCCAAGATGGTCATTTGGACCCAGGTCTTCCTGACTGCAGGGCTTCCACTTGATCAAGTACTCCACATTGCCCCTGCACTGTGCCATGTTGTCCCTACATTACTTCATATTGACGAGTCATATAGGAAAAAAAGGAGGGTGGGAAGGAATAAATATCACTGAGTCACACAGCTGAACAGTGTACAGTTCATCTCAAATTCAAATATGAATTGCCTTTATAACATTCTCTAAAAATGGTAGTATTGAAGCTCTCCCTTTTAGCAATCTTGTTGTTTACTTGTTTCAGTCATGTCCAATTCTCCATGACCCTATTTCAGGTTTTCTTGGCAGAAATGCTGGAGTAGTTTGCCCCTTCCTTCTCAAGTTCATTTCAGAGATGAGAAAACTGAGGCAAACAGGGTGAAGTGACTTGTCCAGATTCACACAACTAGTAAGTGTCTGAGGCTGGATTTGAACTCAGGAAGATGAACTGGGCCTGGCACTCTATCCACTATGCCACCTAGCTGCCTAGCTGGTCTATCAACCTACCATTCAATGTTTTAATCATATCACCCTTGTGCCTGGGGCATTTTGATGCTGCAAAGAAGACACATTTTCTGGGTTTGTGTTGTAGACAGTCATTGTGGAAGAAAGTAGAGTCAAATTTGGCTATAACTGTCACCCATAAGATTCAGGCATTTAGATGGGCACTAACTGCTTCTAACTCCTTCAAAGTCTCATAGTCTAAGAGACTCTAAAAGTTGGAAAAGTTCTCAAAAATCATCTAGTCTATCATGATAGAAAGTGCTATCCATATCCAGAGAAAGAACTATGGAGTCTGAATGAAGATTGAAGCATACTATTTTCACTTTTTAATTTTTTGTTGTTGTTTTTTGTTTTCCTTTCTCATGGTTTTTCTCTTTTGTTCTGATTCATCTTTCACAACATGACTATTTGGAAGTCTGTTTAACATAATCTCACATGTATAACTCATATCAGATTACTTGCCATCTTGGGAGGGGGGAGTGGAGGGAAAGAGAAACATTTGGAACGCAAAATCTTATAAAAATGGATGTTGAAAGCTATCTTTAGCCCAACAGCAAGAGATAGAAAGAGAAATTCCACTTAAACTTACTGTAGACATTATAAAGTATTTAGGAGTCTACATCCCGAAACAAACCCAGGAACTATATAAACACAATTAAAAAACACTTTTCACACAAATAAAATCAGATCTAAATATTTGGAAAAACGTTAGTTGCTCATGGGTAGGCTGAGCTACTATAATAAAAATGACAATTCTACCTAAGCTAATTTACTTATTCAGTGCCATACCAATCAAACTACCAAAAATTTATTTTATAGAGTTAAAAAAAATAGCAAGATTCATTTGGAAGAACAAAAGGTCTAGAATATCAAGGGAACTAATGAAAAGAAACACAGAGGAAAGTGGCCTAGCCATTCCAGACCTTAAAATGTATTATAAAGCAGCAATCATTAAAACTGCTTGGTACTGGCTAAGAAATAGAGTGGTAGATCACTGGAATAGATTAAGTATGCAAGACACAGTAGTCAATGACTATAGTAATCTATTATTTGATAAACCCAAAGAACCCAGCTTCTGGGATAAGAACCTACTCTTTGAAAGAAACTGCTGGGAAAACTGGAAAAGAGTCTGGCAGAAACTAGGCATTGATCAAAATCTCATACCATATAGCAAAATAAAGTCAAAATGGGTTCATGATTTAGATATAAAGGCTGATACTATAAGCAAACTGGGAGAGCAAGGAATAGTTTACCTATCAGATTTATGGAGAACAGAAGAATTCATGAGCAAACAGGAGACAGAGAACATTACGAAAAGCAAAATGGATAACTTTGATTACATTAAATTGAAAAAAATTTGCACAAACAAGGCCAATGAAACTAAGATTAGAAGGAAGGTAGAAAATTGGGAAAGAATTTTTACAACCAATATCTCTGATAAGGGCCTCATTTCTAAAATATATAGAGACTTAAGTCAAATTTATAAGAATACAAGTCATTCCCCAATTGATAAATGGTCAAAGGATGTGAAAAGGCAGTTCTCAGATGAAGAAATTAAAGCCATCTGTAGTCATATGAAAAAATGCTCTAAATCACTATTGATTAGAGAAATGCAAATCAAAACAACTCTGAGGTACCACATCACACCTATCAGATTGGCCAACATGACAAAAGAGGAAAATGATAAATATTGGAGAAGATGTGGGAAAATTGGAACACTAATGCATTGTTGATGGAGTTGTGAACTGATCCATCCATTTTGGAAAACAATTTGGAGCTGTGCCTAAAGGGCTATAAAAATGTGCATACCCTTTGACCCAGCAATAGCACTTCTAGGGCTGTATCCCAAAGAGATCATACAAATGGGAAAAGGAGCCACATGTACAAAATATTCATAGCAACTCTTTTTGTGGTGGCAAAGAATTGGAAATTGAGAGGATGCCTCGCAATGAGGGGAATAGCTGCACAAGTTGTGGTATATGAATGTAATGGAATACTATTGTGCTATAAGAAATGATGAACAGGCTGACTTCAGAAAAACCTGGAAAGACTTGTATGGTCTGATGCTGCGTGAAGTGAGCAGAACCAAGAGAACGTTGTACACAGTAACAGCCACGTTGTGCGATGACTAATATTGATAAACTTAACCCTTCCCAGCAATTCAAGGATCTAAGACATCTCCAAAGGCCTCCTGATGGAAAATGCTATCCACATCCAAAGAAAGAACTATGGAGTTTCAATGCAGATTGAAGCACACTATTTGCTATTTTTTTCTGTTGTGTTTTGTTTCTTCTTTCTGGTGGTTCCTCCTATTGGTTCTAATTCTTACTTACAATATCACTAATGTGAAAATATGTTTAATAGGAATTTATGCATATATATGTATATACATACATACATATATATACACATACATACATATATACATATATACATATATATGTGTGTGTGTGTGTATATATATATATATATACTATACCATATTGTGCACCGTCTTGGGAAAGGTGGTGGGGAGGAAGTGGGAGAAAAACTTTAAATTCAAAAGCATATGGAAGTGATTGTTGATAAATCAAAATAAATTAATAAAAAAACTATCTTTACATGTAATTGAAAAAAAATACTATTTATAAAAAAATCATCTAGTCTACCTTTTCCTGACGAGGAACCTCTGATCAGTGATCATCCAGTCTCTGCTTCAAGACCTCTAGTTCTGGCAAACCTACCACCTCTTAAGCAACCTCTACCACTTTTCAAACAGTTTTTGGACAACTTTGGAAAGAGCTCATATTTGGATTGCTGTGATGTAGTATTCACTGTTTGTAGTCTTTTAGAACTTTTAGGGATTTTGAAGGCCATCTATTCTAACAACCTTCTTTTTTTGCAGTTTTTTTTTTGTGTTTTTTGTTTTTTGGTGAGGCAGTTGAGGTTAAGTGACTTGCCTAGGGTCACACAGCTAGTAAGTGTCAAATGTCTGGTCTGAGGCCAGATTTGAACTCAGGTCCTCCTGACTCCAGAGCCGGTGCTGTATTCACTGTGCCACCTAGCTGCCCCAACAACCTTCATTTTACAGATGAGAAAACTGTACCAAAGAAAACAAGATCCAAGTCTTAGAGCTAGTGAAAACGATTAGAGACTGTTTAGTCCAACTGCTTAATTTTACAGTTGAGGAAACAGAGGTCCAGTCAAGGATATTGCCCACAGTTACACAAATGATAAATAATGTCTAGTATTTGAACCCAGGACCTGACTTGGAAAGCCAGTCTTCTTTTCACACACCACTCTGACCCTCAAGAAGCAGATATGGGATTCCAACCTGGTCCTTTGACTCCCAATCCAGTTGAACACAATCCAAGGAAAAGATTATATACCTTGTTTGTGAAATGCAGAAGAGAGCTTTCTTTTTGCTCTTCTCATATGCTGTGCTGGACAACACAGAGTCCCAGAATCTCAGAATTAGAAGGGGCCTCAGACACCTCCTGGTCCAACCCATACCCAAATCAGTATCCTCTCAACGTGACCAACCTTAGCTTCAATATCTGACTTGGCAGTTTAAAGTTTCCCCATCTTAAAAAGAAATAAATAGGACAAGATGATTACTAAAACCCCTTCCTAATCTAAAATCCTATGTTTCAATATTCTCTTTTCGGGCCAGGTAATTTCATTTTTAGCCAGCAGCAGCTATGAAACCCATATCCTCAATTCAGTTCAATTTGATCAATGTTCCTTAAACACCTACTAAGTTCCTGGTAGTGTTCAAAGTAGGTACAAAGCCAAACAGTCCATGCCCTCAAGAGCTTACCTTCTTCTGGAGGAAAATGACATGCCCACATATAAGTAGATATAAAAAATGTATAATGAGTAAAATATAAAGTCATTATTGGGGTAGGTAACACAAGCAACAAGAGGGAATCAGAAAAGACTTCCTGGTGGAGGAGACACCTGAGCTGGGCTTTGCAGGAAGCTAATAATTCTATATGGCAAAAATGGTGAAGGAATACATTCCAGGCATAAGGTAGAGCCTGTGCAGAGATTCAAAGACAGATGTAATATAGTGCATGGAGAACAGTAAGGAGGTCAGGTCAGATGGGACACAGAGTGCATGAAGGTGGGTGGGCGGGGTGATGTGTGATCAATCTGTAAATATAGACTGGAGATAGAATGCAAAGGAGTTTAAATGTCAGGCAGGAGTTTGTCATTCATCTTAGAGGCAATAGGAACCCAATGAAGCTTCTTGAGCAGACAGACCTGTGCTTTAGGAATATCAATGTTTTGGCTTTGTGGAAGATGAATTGGGGGTCAGAGGGCCTGAGCTGGAATCCTACAGCTGTTACTTGAGAGTCAGGGTGGTGTGGTGGAAGAAGACTGGCTTTCAAGTCACAGGGCTTGGGTTCAAATCCTAGCTGACTAATTGTTCACCCAGCTTAGCTAAATTAATGTGCCAAGCACCTGACCTCTCTGGGCCTCTATTTCCTCATCTGTAAAGTCTCTCCAGGGAGAAGAATTAGATTGTTCAATAATAGTCCATTAAGATGGACTGTGATAGCAGGTCAGGCAGAAGGTGATGAGGGTCTGAGAAAGGGTGGAAATTATGAGAAGAGGAACAGAGGAAACAGGTTTGAGATTCATGGAGACTGAATGGACAGGGCTTGGCAACTGATCAGATGTGGGGAGGGTGGGGAGGAATAGTGAAAAGTTGAGGATGATTCCAAGGATATAAACCTGGAAGAATGAATGGAATGATGGTGATGCCGTAGATAAAAACAGAGAATTTTTGAGGTGTACTGGACTCAATAAGCTCCAGGTACAAAAGAAACTGAAACTTCCCTCCCAGATGTTACCTCAACCCTTGTCTGGCAATTCCCTAGGAATGCAGTCCAGCATCCTTTAAAACAAGTGTTACTTCCCTATGCCCTTTGAATCTAGGAAATGTCTCCCATTGGCTATTCCTGGCTCTTAAACATTTTTCTTTACTGGTTTTTCTTTGAACAAATTAACCCATCCTTGCTGCTCATTGCAGCCCCAACAACTAGGATCATCCATTACCTTTGGTAATCAACATTATCTTGCCACTATGAAGGGCAATTGTCTTTCTCTCCTATGCAGGAGTGTGTTGGGGCTAGCTTGAAGAGGCTTGGGAGAGCCTATTGCTAAATTTTCAGCATTAGCATTAATATCTCAGAAATAGGCAAATTCTACAAATCAGGGCTTGATTTTTTGTTTTGTTGATTGCTTAGACTTAAAAAAGTAATGGAGATATTGTTAATGATGCATATTAAACTTAAAGATGTTTTGTGAGTACATTTTCCCCTCTGGAGAACTGATTGTTAAACATTTACCAGTATATGCCTGACTATGACCTTTGCCTATGGCAAAGTTCTCATCATTCCCTATGTCCTCATACTTATCCATGTCAGTCCTATACTTCCAGTGTTCCTCTTACATTCTTCTCTATCTTTTCACTTTGCCCTCTGAAATGCTTTTTTGTTTTGCTTTTTGCTTTTTGGTGAGGAACTTGGGGTTAAGTGACTTGCCCAGAGTCACACAGCTAGTGTGTGTTATGTGTCTGAGGCTGGATTTGAACTCAGGTACTCCTGACTCCAGGGCTGGTGTTCTATCTACTGTGCCACCTAGCTGCCCCAGAAATGCCTTTTCAAATGTTAGCAAATTGCTCTTTATATCAGACCTATGCATTCACTCAGACATTACTTGCTATCAGTTTTGTATTTATTTATGTGTGTATAGATTGTATCTTCTAATCCCCAGTAGAATATAAGCTCCCCAAAATCAAGAACTATTTTGTTTTGTCTCTGTATTCCCAGCACCCAACTCAGTTCCTGGCAAAGAGTAGCTGCTAAATAAATGCTTATAGAGTTAAATAGACTCATAGACTCTTACTAGTAGGAACCTCAGAGGGCTTCTAGTCCAAATTATTTCTCAGGGCTTCCTGAGCAAGAATACGCTGTACAATATCCCTAAAAAGTGATTAGCTAGCCTTCAGTTGAAGATCTCCAGTGATAAGTTCACTATCAAGGTAGCTTATTACACTTTTACACAAGTGTGATTATTTAGAAGCCATAGAATTATATGATTTAGTGCTGGAAGGGATATTAAAAAATAATCTAGTCACACACTCCCTTGTTTACAGTTGAGCAAACAGTAGAATCACAACTAAGGTAGGACAACCAAGGGTTTTTCCCCAGGTACTTAGAGGCTACAAAAATTTCAAACAGTGATTTTTAAAAGATTTTCTAACTTAAAATTTTGTTACATATTGACCACTCATGTTGACCACTCATGCCTCCCTTCATGATCATAGAAACAACAGAGTTTAGCACCTAGTTATCAAGAATAATGAGATGAAGTAGGAAATTACCAGATGGTCCACATGGTTAATAACACCCATCTGTAAGCCACTTCAGTAGCATATTCCCTCTCCAGCTCAGTTGAATTTGTCTTAATTACATTATGTACTATTTTCAAATAATTAATTACCAAGTTGATTTAAGGATGGCTTCCAGTTGTGCTGCTTGGTCTAGGAGACAAAATGACTAATTATGGCTCTGAAACTGAGGTCTAAAGAGGTTAAATGATTTGCCCAAGGCCACACAGCTAAAAATTGGCAGAAGCCAGAATTCAAACTCAGCTCCTCTGAATGCATGGTCCTTTCCACTATACCATGCTGATTCTAAGTTACACAGGTAGAAAGGAGCAGAACCAAGAATTGAACCCAATTTTTCTCATTCCAAATCCAGGACTTTTCCCATTATACCATGTTACCAAGATTATACTTATATTGAACCCCCAATTTGTACTCCTTGATCCTAATTCTGCTCTCTGAGACCAAGCAAAACTGAACAAACTCTTTGTCCTCATGATCAAATGATGTCCTCATTCCTCTCTATCTTCTAGGCTTCCAGACCAAAATCTAATTCCAACAACTCTTTTCCTAGCTCTGTTTGAACTCCCTACCCTGCCCCCACCCAAGACACTTCTTTACTCACCATCCTCGCACCCAATTTATACATTCATCATACTCAGTAGACTATCAGTCAATAATAACGGTCTGCTGATAATTTAGCACCTTCAAAAACCACAACTTTGTATCACATAAACATAATTAAAATATCTTTTTTGGCCAGGACTGGGAAAAGGAAGAAAAGGGAATCAACATTAGAAAGGAAATACAATTACAATGCACATAAGAAACTGGGAGATGGGCTTTATTTCCTACCAGCCCTAGAAAATAATGGCTGGCCATGTGCATTCTGCTTGGGTGATTTTTCCAGATTGTTTACCAACTCTGACACAATTAATCAATACTTCACCACAATCAAGAATCTGTAATTTCATCAGTGTGGGTTATACATACACTTAGTAAATTAGTAGATTTTTTTTTAGTTGTAAAGGATGGAAAATTTATCGCTTTGCAGTCCACTTGATGATGCCAATCTGAACCTAGTTAGGGTGATCCTCTGACAACAGACATAGAATTTATCACCATGGTCATACTTTTAATTAACCAGTCAATTAATCAATATTTATTGAGTGATTATTAAGTCTTCCAAAGTGTGGCTATGTTGCAATTTTCACTGTGGAGGAAATTTGAGATGAAAGAAACCTTGGGGGCATCTAGGCCAACCTATACTGGAATGGCAATGCCTTCTATAATACCCAAGATAAGTAGTCACTCAGTCTCCAACTAGAGACATCCAATGATGGGAACTCAATATCTCAGAAGGAGAGGCAATGTGGGATAACAAATGAGGCATAGCTCCAAAGCAGGGGTGTGTTGGAGCCAGCTCAAACAGACTCACAAGAGCCAATTGTTAAATTTTCAGTGTATTGGCACCTCAGAAATCAGTGAATGCTGCAAATTTGGGATTATTTATTATTTTGTCAATTGTCTAGACTTAAGAAAGTGATACAGAAAAGGTTAATAATCTAGATTAAATTTAAAAGTGTATGTGAACTTTTTTTTTTCCAGAGAGCTGGTTGTTAAACACTTACCACCTTTTGCCAGACTTGGAGTCAGGAAGACCTATACTTAATCTCATCTGAAATACTTATTAACTATGTATCCCTGTACAAGTCACTTAACCTCTCTGTGCTTCACTTCAGTATTCCTATTTATCAAATAATGGAGTGGGATTAAATGATCACTGATCCCTGTTCCAAGAACTGAAATGCTGTGTAAGAGATTATTATTTAATACATTTTGTATGAGGTGCCAACCTATATTAGTCAAAGGAGTTTCCTTATCTCTGAGTTCCCTAAACCAATGAAATCAGCAGCTTTCCAGCAATGTAGGCGTAAGTAATCCCTTAGCATATGTCCTGTTCATCCTGTTCCCTGCATTGTATGCCCAACTACATATATTCCCCATGTATGTATACCCTGTACTTCGTTCCTAAGTAGTCTACTCTGCATCACTGAATGTGTGACTTAAGTGAGTGAGCTCAAGGTTATGATGTTACTGTTATTATGTTATTATTTAGTTAAATGCCTCTGTTGTGAACTGTACCTTCAGGCCAACTGATAAAAATAAACACATTGGTGGGGGCTCAGAAACTATGGTTTGGAAAGAATTCAGATCTGCAGAATGCTTAGAAACTGGAGTAACTAATTGGAAGATCATGGATAAGGGATACCCTAGGCATTTCATTTACATTTTGTATTTCTTCTAGGACTAGCACAGTGTTCTGTACACAGTCAGTGCTTAATACATATTTGTTCAATTGAATTTGTCAGATGAGATGATTAACATTAGGTAGCAAAAATGCATTATGCCTGGCATCAATGGAATAGATTCCAAAAATCAGTTTTTCCCTATGTTTCCAGGGCATTCCAATCCACTCCATTCATTTGCCAACCTTTACTAAGAACCTAGTGGTGTCAGAGTATTGTGCTAGGCACTGGGGGAGATAATAAAAAATTTACAGAAGACACGGTCCCTGCCTTCCTGAGGTCTTTAGTTTCCTGAGGTCCACAATCTAATCAAGAAGAGGAGAAATGTGCCCTTCCAGATAGCTACAGTCTGTAGCACTTCCCAGCCATTGCATTTAGAGAGGTTCATACAAAGTGCCCTGTGAGCATGAGACAGATGCAGTCACTGAGTGGTCTGGCAGGCTTCCGTGCAGATGGCAGTCCTTCGCTTTGCTCTTCCCATTCCGCTGTTGTCTATTCTGTGATCAGGGCTGTTTTCTCACTATCACTCAGCCCTATAAATTCTGTGCCCTTCAGAAAGTTAACAATACCACTCAAGGGGAACTCTAACTGGTTTTCCCTGTGGGTTAATTAAAGCAGATTGTTTCTAAGTCTGTGCTTGTGTCTGCAATTGGCCCCCAGATTTGGGGGAGGTGTAATGATTCTTTGCAAAAAGAAAAATGGTGAGTAACGTTGCAGGTGGTTGTGTATTTCTCAATACATTAGCAGACAAGGAAGCTTGCTTCTCCTTCTGACCACTATTTCTGTCTGTGGTCCCATGCTCGCCCAGACTTCCACATTCATACACTTGAAATTATCTTTGAGTTTTCTTTTTCTTTTTCTTCTCATAGCCTGTCAATTAGCCTGTTGATTCTATCTCTCACATCCATTTTCTCCTCTCTGTTCCTGCTGACAAAGGTGGTACAGGCCCTCATAACAATAGCTAGCATTTATATAGTTAGCGGTTTAAGGTTGGCAAAGTGCTTTACAAATATTAGCTCATTTTATCCTCATAACCCCCCAGGTGCTATTATTATCCCCATTTTACAGATAAGGAAACTGAGGCAGAGCTTAAATAACTTGCCCAGGGTCATACAGCTTATAAATGTCTGAGGCCAGGTTTGAAATTGTCTTCCTGACTCCTTTAGCATTCTGTTTCCTCTATCCACCTACTCTATTGCCGTCCCCCTTTTAAAAAACCAGTCTTCCTGCTGCTGTTCTTTTTCTGCTTTAGTGACTATAGTACTTCAGGAAATGATCTCCTATGAAACAAATGTAGTACTTTGTTTTGTAGCCCTCTGGTACACTTATTATATAATATTGCATACCAGACTTATCTATGTTTACATCTTTTTATTCTCCTTAGATAACAAACTCCTTGAAGGCAGGGACCATCTCTCTGAGTTCTTCGGGCAATGTTCTCTGCACAGAGTAGGTGCACACTGTTTGTGGTTGTCATTCTAGCTCTTAAAAAATGAGAATCCCAGAATCGCAGAGAGGATGATGCAATATAAAGAACAGTACATATGAAGGCAGAGGACCTGGATTCAAATCCTGGCTTTTGACACCTTCATCACCTTGAGCAAATCACTTTTGTCTGGGTCACGGTTTCCTCATCCATAAAATGGGGGCTTTATATTGGATAACCTCTAAGGGTCCTTCCAGATCTAATGCTATGATCTCAGGCTATCCAGGCCAACCCTAACTTGCAGAGGAATCTTCTCTATGACTTTCTTGACAGGGATTCATCCAGCATTTGCTTGAAGACCTCCAGTACACCCTTCCAAGGCAGCCCATGCTTTTCTTCCATACCACTGATTGTTGGGAAGTTCTTTCTTTTTTTAAAGCCTGGAGTATTGGATCTGGAGTCTAGGGACCTCAGCTCAAATGCCACATCTGCACTTTATTCATTGTGTAACCTTAGGCAAATCACGTTATCCCTCTGGGCCTATTTCCTTCTCTATAAAATGAGAGCACCAGGCTAGATAGAATCTGAGGGTTCCTAAACTGGGGCTAGTGAACTTGATTTTATTTTTTTTACATTTTGGTAACTGTATATCAATAAAATTGGCATTTTATTTTGTGTATTTAAAATATTATTCTAAGAAGGGTCCAGAGGCCTCATCAGGATGTGGAATCAGAAAGCCCAGAGTTCAAATCCTCCTTCAGACACATTCTAGCTGTGTGACAGTGGGAAAATCACTCTCAGCCACAGTTTCATCCACAAAATGGAGATTAATAATAGCACCAATTATATAGGATTCTTGCAAGCACCAAATGAGATAACATATGTAAAGTACTTTGCAAACATCACTAATATTATATTTCTCCCCAATTACATGTAAAAAGTTTTTTTAAAACATTTTTTAAAATTTTGAGTTCCAAATTCTATCCCTCCTTCCTTCTCCTCCACAATATGATAAGCAATCTCATATAGGTTATACATGTACAATCATGTAAGATGTCCATATTTGTCATTTTGTATTTTGAAAACATTAAACACTGTGTAATTGCTAGCTGTTATTATTGTTGTTGTTGTTACCAGACTGCCAAAGTTTCTATAATAGCAAAAAAAGGTTACAAATTTCTGGTAAGTGATCTCTGAGGTCACTTTTCATTCTAAATCCTGCAATCCTCCTTGTACTTTGGTATGCCTCAGAAGTCTTTTGGTGATTACTTACACTTCACAGGGGTCCAAGATCTTTTCAGTAGAATAATTTCCTCTACCAATACACATCACGATCGTACATTTATCAGTAGGATTCTATGGCTAGTCATGTCCAATAGCATTTTTCCTGTATTGGCCTGCTCTCTGGAGTTAGACCTCACTGCATTTATCTGTGCTGGTCCTTAGTCAGCAGATACATAATCCCTCACTAGGTCTGTACTGGAATTTCTTTCAATATGGCTGGTCCAGCTTGGGCTTGTATCCAATTGTCTTTCCATCAGTGCTGTCCAGTAGAAAATAAGCTTCTTGGGGGTAAAGACTATTGTCCTTTTTCTTCTTCTTTTTTTTATTCTTTGTATCCCTAGCAGCTATCACAGATTCTGGCATATAAGAAATATCTAATAAATGTTGTTTTTTTTAGTTCATTCACATTGAAGGAGTACTTCATTTGTTGTTCAGTTGTATCCGACTCTTTGTGACCCCATTTGGCATTTTCTTGATAAAGATACTGGAGTGGTTTGCTATTTCGCAGCTCATTTTAGAGATGAGGAAATTGAGGCAAACAGGGTTAAGTGACTGGCCCAAGGTCACACATCTAGTAAACATTTGTGGCCAGATTTGAACTCAGGAAGGAGACTTTTTGACTCTAGGACCAGTGCTGTATCCACTGTACCACTTAGCTGCCCAGTAAAGTACTTTATTAGAAGGACTGCATTAGCACAGTTTTCAGCATGTCTTCGAAGAAAAGGTTATGCTCCAATTTAGTATTGATAGAAGAACCACAATAGTTCTTCCAGTCACATAGAAAAATAAGTCATTTCACTTTTGATTTTTTTTCAGCAACAAGGATGACTCTTCCCATAGGGATAAGAGAGAACCTAGCTAGGAAGAGAGCGTTACAATAGAAAGAAGCTGAGACTTTTGGCTCTGCCACTTACTACCTTTGTGACTTTGTGACCATTTAACCTCTTTGAGTCTCATTATAAGCCAGAAATTTCTTGCCTTCAAGAAGTTTACTTTCTCTTGACAGAAGAAAATGAGTAATAGGGAGCTATAAAAGGGTTGGGAGAAAGCGGCATGATGTGAGTGAGGAGTCAGGAGGAGGCCTGATTCTGGGCAAGATGAGTCAAAAGCTCACCTATTAGAGAGGCTATGGGGGCTGGGTCCATAATTGCAGGGTGGGGAAGGATGAAGGGAGATAGCCATGATGATGGCCAGAGTAGAGGCAGCTTGGAGTGGTCTAAATCTCTAAATCTATGATCCAATGGACCCAATACTCTAATTCCAAATCCAGCCCTCTCTCCACTGTATCACACTGTTCTGTACCAATCACCCTCTTTCTCATCCACTTTCCCAAATTCCCTTAGTTATCCTTTATTGTTCAAGCTCCAATGTAAAGCATAAAAAATGACAATTATAAACCAAGGGTAACAACACAATAAGTCTTTAGAATATTCATGAATTTAGTTGGTGAAAAGGACAGGACTCATAGAGACTAATTTTTATGCCTGTCAACTCAATTTAGTCTTTGACACCTTTTTTTTCTGTCTCTAGTAGTTGCTTCCATTTTTTCCTATCTCAAAGATCTAGCAGTTTGTAGAATATGGGGAAGGGAGGAAACCTAAGAATATACCAGTCTCCCTTTTACTTTTCAGAGAAGGAAATGAAAGCTTAGACAGGAGAAGTGACTTTCCCAGAACAATAGAAATTCTGGGTGGTAGAGCTAGGATTTGAACCCAAGTCTCTCAACTTCTGACCCAGGGCTTTGGACATCATATCACACTGTTTGAAAAGTAATTTTTGGCAGTTTACAAGTAAACTGGCATAGGCCTGAACGACAAGAGTGGATGGGAAAATTTTTAGAAGGAAGTCAGTCTCTGAAAGGACAAGATGCCAGGAGTGAGGAATTCCAGGCCCCATCTTAAAGTTCAAACTATACACCCTGAAAATGTAATTTTGCCAGCAGACCAAAGACAATCACAACAAAAATGACAAACAGCAATTTTGACAAGCATAGAATTTTAATTTTGCTAGACTGAAGTTTTCTCCCAAGGTCTTGTCATGGAGTGAAGGCAACCTTGAGTCCTTAAAGGTTATGCCAGTGGAGCACAAGCTATGGCAGATGATACAAAGGGGTAAAGACTTCAAATCTAGGCCCAGTGACTGATGCTATGTGTCATCCGAATGGAAAGAGACCTATCTATGTAATCAGATGGTCTGGATTCAAACTATACTTCTGACACTTATTATGGGAGTGACTTTGGGCAAGCTACTTATGCTATGCGGCTCTCAGTTTTCTCATTCATACAGTCTGGTGGCTGGACTACATATTCTCTGAGGACCCTTCCAGATCTAGGTTTATGATCCTAGGGTTTCATAAGGATCAGTTTAATGTGGAGAGCATCATTGCCACAATGCTGACCACTAGAGGGCGAACTTCTTGGCCACAGCAATTCATGAAACCTTGTAGGAGTGTGAAGAATGATGTGAAATAATTGAAGTTTTCCTAGAGAGAAGAACCCATGCCTTTGTGGAGATGGATCTTTCATGTACTGAAGAATCAATAAGAATAATGAGAGGTAATATGGCATAAAGGGCAGGTCTTTGAGTCAGGAAGACCTGGGTTCCAATCCCAACTCAGACATTTACTAGTTGTGGGATCTTGGAGTCATCTAACCAGTCTTAATTTCAGTTTCCTCATCTGTAAAGTGGGGACAATCATAATGTTTGCATATAATGCTGGCCTTATAGAGCCATTAAGAAGAGTAAGTGAAATAGTAAATGTAAAATGCTTTGCAAACCTTAAAGAACTTTATAAAGGACAGCTACTCTAATATTATCTAGTATTTACATGGTGTTTTCCACATTTTATCTTGTTTGATCCTCACAATAACCCCATGAGGTGAGGTAAGTGCTATTTTTATCCATATTTTGCCAATGAGGAAACTGAGATTAATGGAAGTTAAGTGACTTGTCCAGGGTTACACAACTAGCACATGTCTGAGGCAAGTTTTGAACTCAGATCATTCTTTTTCCAAATCTAGCACTCTATTCATTGCATGACTTAGGTCCCTAATTTTTATATTGGCAATTTGAGCAGATTCTCTAGTTATTTCACTGAACTTCATAGGCTGGCCTCATCTGTGATAATGACCCATCTCTGTTACCAGACTGAACAATGGCAAAAAAAAAATCACTTCTAATGGCATATAGACCTAAGAGAGTTATAATCCCACCAGTTATATTAAAAGCAACATTCATTGCCCAGCAGGTCTACCAAGCTTCTATATCACTTGCAACATTACTTCATCCCTAGCAGGCAGGAGGGGTACCCAAAGGATTTCAGGAGAAACAAAAAATATCCTCAATTCTCCCAGTGCATTTTATCATGACTATCAGTTAGCCAGCTCAGAAGGGGAAATCTAGAATTGAATTAGAGCAGGGGTGGGGAACCTGTGGCCTTGAGGCTACATGTAGTCTTCTAGGTCCTTGGGTACAGCCTTTTGACTGAATCCAAACTTCACAGAACAAATCCCCTTAATAAAAGGATTTGTTCTGTAAAACTTGGACTCAGTCAAAAGGCCACACTTGAGGACCTAAAGGGCTACATGTGGCCTTGAGGCCGCAGGTTCCCCACCCCTGAATTAGAGGGAATACGTTTGACACCAGGAAGATGGCTAGACTCCAGACTATATGGTCAGTTTAAGTGTATTAATTGGATTGTAAAATTCTCTGGAAAATGAAATTGTCTTGAGGTGCTGTGAAAAGGAAGTTATATTGGTCAAGGGCAAATATATAGTGTGTTTCTAGAATCATAGTTAAGTAGGACTAAAAAAAGTCATAGACTAGAGAATGTCAGAGTTTGAAGGGATTTTAGAACCTGGAAAACAGAATGTGAAAGCTGGAAGGAATCTTAGAGACCATCTAGTCCAGAGGTTCTTAACCTTTTCTGTATGTGGAACTCCATAGACCATCTAGGAGTTACAGTGGATAGAACACTGAGCCTGGAGTTGGAAAGATCTGAGAGCTCAGATCTCTCCTCAGACATTTACTAGCTTAATAAATACTTGCTCCCTCCCCTTCCCATCTTCTGGTTAAATCTATGAACCCCTTCTCAGAATAATATTTTTAAATGAATAAAGTAAAATATATAGACTTACCAGGAAACCAATTGTAATGAAATGTCATTATTAGAATTTTTTAAAGAAGTTCAGGGATTCCAGGTTAAGAATGCCTGATTCTGATCCAACTCTCTTTCACTTTCCATAAGAAGAAACTAAATTCCCAAGAGGTCCTAAAGTTCTCCTCCAAGACCTTGTCATGGAGTAAAGGTGACCCAGAGTCCTCAAGGGTTATGCCAGTAGAGCAAGAGTCCTGGAAGATCCTACCATGTGGTAAAGACTTCAAACCTGGGCCACCAAAAGAGTCATTACTAGGGATTTTTCATCTGCTACAAGTGCCATGCACCATAAATTACTTAAATTAGCATGGTTTGTGAAATTTAGACTTTAGTTTATTCTTCTGGAAAATGAGAGAGAGTTGGATCAGAATTGAGGGGTTTTGACTTGACTTCCATGAACTTTTTAAGTATTTTATTGGTAAAACCATAAGCTTAACAAAAGACCCTCAGGAATGCCAGGACAGCAATTCAAGGCTGCTGTTAGTGAGGCCACTCCTGGGAGGTGTTGAGTGAGGACAGCAGGAAATGACCAGGAGTTAGCTTCCTATTTCAGCTAATCATTTTTGCAACCTGGATACTATTTTTTTCTATGCTATTGAAGGCCTGCAAGTAATGTCAACACTCTCTAAATTTAGTGCCTAGGCACTAGCCCCACTGCCTTACTCTGGTTATGTCTACTGAAAGGAGACCTGTCTAGGTAGGGGATGCAATACCATAGTTTCGTATACTGGAGAAACTCCATTTAGGGAGGCAAAATTTCTAGCCCACGTTTTTCGATATTCCCATGAAAATTTAACTTGAAATGGCTAAGTGACAGAAGTGCAAAATGTAGAGCCTTTGTAATAACCCTAATAAAAGTATAATGAACCTTAATAGCAACAGCCAGCAGTATTCTTTCTAAGTTGCGAGCCAACAGAAATTCTGTGTGCACAGCAAATTACCGAAGCGGAGCACACATAAATAATTTACTCTTGCAATCAGATAAAATAAAATCAATCTGCTACCCCACCTCCACTACTATCACAGCATGGAGGTGACCCTGAGTTCTGGAAGGTATTGCCGGTGGAGTGTAAATCTCTAGTAGGCTGAAGAGGTTTTGAGTGTGGGCCCAGCAAAGAACAAATAGATAAATGTAGAGCCTCATTCCCACAGAGCTGGACAGCTGCTGAAGCTTTCTGTTACAGTCTGAATGGACCATGACCTGTCTAAGAGAACTGGTGCTGGAAAGCTCCTGAAACTGTCTACTGCAGTCTGGATGGACTATTACCTGTCTAAGAGAACTGGTGCTGGACAGCTCCTGAAACTGTCTACTGCAGTCTGG
>NW_020954641.1:3178536-3222142 GCF_900497805.2 Vombatus ursinus | reverse complement strand
AGAGAACTGGTGCTGGACAGCTCCTGAAACTGTCTACTGCAGTCTGGGTGGACTATGACCTAAGAGAACACAGTACCCATGCTGGAGTATGGCAGT
The DNA here is from genome assembly GCF_900497805.2 of Vombatus ursinus. Taxonomy (NCBI): domain Eukaryota; kingdom Metazoa; phylum Chordata; class Mammalia; order Diprotodontia; family Vombatidae; genus Vombatus; species Vombatus ursinus. The sequence continues at coordinate 3,222,046 of NW_020954641.1, read as the reverse complement.
AAAACTTTTACTATCCAGGTTTGAATGCTGGTTCAGTCATTTGTACCTGGAACCTTGGGCAAGTCACTTCACCTTTCTGATCCTCAGTTTCCACCTCCGTGAAATGGAGACTTGTGTTACCAAACCCTTGATGGCATACATGCACTGCAATACTAAAGGGCAACATCATATAGTAGTTAGAGTACTAGACTTGGAATCATGAAGTCTTGGGTTCAAATAATACCTTAGATATTTACCAGATGTATAACCCTGAGCAAGTCACTTTGTCTCTCTGGGCCTCAGTTTCCTCAGCTGTAAAATGAGAGAGTTCAACCCTGGGATCTCTAAAGAATCTTTCTTGTTCTCAAATTATGATTCTATGAAATACTCATCTCCTAGGCTCATTGGGAGAATTGAAGGAGATAATCTATAATAATAGCACAAGAACCTAGTTTTCCAGTCAGCTGCTCCCAGAGAATAAGCTTCAAGTAGCTGCAGGCAGAGTTCACTGACCCTCCCCAGGGGGAAGGAAAATCATGTAACATAAAGATTTACTGAAGGAACTGGGAACTTAGCCTAGGAAAGAGAATATTTTGGGAAGATATGATATTTATCTTCAAGTATTGGAAAGGCTATCATGGAGTCCATTCAATTCAGCATTTGTTAAATGCTTACTATGTGCCAATGGGAAAGGCAACTATGATACAATAGATAGATAGAGAGCTGTCCTCAGAGTTAGGGAGACTTGGCCTCTGACACATAGTAGTTGTATGACTCTGGGCAAATCACTTCACCTCTTAGGGCCCCAGGCAACTCTCAAAGATGATAAATTGAAGAGCAGGTGGCAGCCTGCTTTAGTGGAGGGAGTTTCCTCACTGGGATTTTTTCATAGTAATAAAATTGCAAGTCTGTGTCTTTCCCAATCCACCTTCAGTATGCAAGGATTGTGTTAGACAGTGGAGAGACAAAGATGCAAAATCATATAATGACTGTCTTCAAGGAACATCTAGTCTAGGGGTTCTTAATCTATTTTGTGTCCTGGATCCCATGGGCAATCTGGTGAAGCCTATAGACCTCTTCTCAGAATAATGTTTTTAAATGAATAAAATAAAATACCTAGGTTTAGAAAGGAAATCAATCATATTGACATGTTATTATTGTTTAGTAGTTTCAGTCATGTCCAACTCTTTGTGATCCCATTTGAAGTTTTCTTGGTAAAGCTACTAGAATGGTTTGCCATTTCCTTCTCCAGTTCATTTTACAGATGAGGAAACTGTGACAAATAGGGTTAAGTGACTTACCCAGGATCACACAGCAAGTAAGTATATGAGGCCAGATTTGAATTTAGGTCTTCTTGACTCCAAGCTCGGCACTCTATCCATTGTGCCACCCCCAATCACATTGACATACAGTTATCAAAATGTGTGTGTGTGTGTATGTATTTCAAGAACCCTAGGTTAAGAGGCTCTGCTCTAGTTTAACAGGGAATCCAACATGTATAAAAAAATAAGTGTGACCCATAATAAGAGTGACAGGGGCAACAGAGAGAGCCAGGAAAAGTGTTGTGAGAAAGTGAAGGGAAAAAAGAGTTCATGTTCAGTTGAGGAAAGGGGAAAGGAAAAGAGAAGATAGGGAAGTCTAGATGGAGACAATAGAATCTGAGGGAGACCTTTAAAGGAAGGGAAAGACTTCAACAGACAGAGATGAGAGGGAGTCTGTTTGATGCATGGGTAACAGGATGAACAAAGACATTAAGATGGAAGAGGGCTGACAAGAATGGGGAATGGAGAACAGTCCAGGTTAGCTGAAACATAGAAAACATGAAGGGGAATAGTAGGAGATAAACCTGGATATGTAATTTGAAACCAGATTGTCAAAGGTTTTAAATATCAAGGTTAAGAGTTTCAACTTTGCTTATTAGGCAATCCAAAGTGACTGAAGACTTCTGGTAGGATAGTGCTGTGATCATAGTAAAGAATTAGAAAGATTACTTGGACACTGGGGTAGAGAAGGGCTAAAGATGGGATAGACTGGAAATGTCCATAGAAATAGTAAAGAATATGGGCTGGTGGATTTGTTTTTATTATGTTGATTTTCTTTACTTCAAGAAAGACAACATTAAAATAATCTGAGTAAAAAACAGAGATGGAGGACTAATTATAAAGGGGATGAAGAAGAGAATTCAAATGTGGGAAATACTGTGGAGATAAAACCTAAAGGACTTGGAAACTGATTAGACATTCAGGATGGGGGACAGGAAGGAATAAAAATGACACCAAGATCATGACCCAAGAGGGTGACTAGGAACATATTACCAAAGATAACAGAGTTTGGAGAAGGGGGCAGATTGATGGAAAAAGACAATGGGTTGAGTTTTACACATGTTGCATTGGGGGCATCAGAAGGCCACCTAGATGTAAGTATATAACAAACAGAAATAGAGAATTGGTTTCAGGAAGAGGTTGGAAGTGGAACTGCGGAGGGCTAAATCAGTCAGATGTCTGCGCTAAATTTGGCATTCATATGGTGAGCCCCTAGCAATGAGAGCTGTCAGATTGCTTAAGGAGGCTCAAATCAGCCCAGGTCCAATAAATAGAGCAGATCAAAGCTCCCGTGCTGATCAGAATAGGACATGAGAAATAGCCCCTATACTTCTAGCCTAAGTGAGACAGGGAGACCCAGGCTGGAAAAAAAAAAGAAGAAAAAAATAAAGGATTGCTGGTGAAGGGGTCCAGGTTAGATTTGTATATGAAGGTGTGAAAGTATAACATAGAATGTCAGACATGAAAGAGATCTTAGGCCTTAGTTTCCTTATGTGCAAAGTGAAGGGGTTGACTATAAGGTCTGTGGGGTTTTTAACAGCTTGGATGTTCCATGGTCGAAGTTGTCCTTTAGTACCAACATCTATGCCTCTCTAATTCTCTACCAAAAGGGCCCCCAGTATGTGAAGAAGAGGAACAAGATACCAAGGCAGGGATTCTTAGGGAAGGACTACTGAAGAAAAGTTTTATCTGAGTTTTCAATTCTGCTAGCAGTCTTCATGCTGCCTACCAACTGAGCATGCTCAAGACATCTCTAATGCTTTCCGAGATTCACGGATCATAGATCTAAAACTTGGAGGATATTTAATCCAGTCCTCTCATTTACAGATGAGGAAGCTAGGGCCCAGAAGTGACTTGTCCAAGCTCTGAATGGCAGCAAATGCCAGAGGTTAAATTTGAACCAAAATTCTCTGACTCCAGACCCAGTGAGCTTTCCCTTGTGCCATGCTCCCTCCCATTTAGAGTCTTATCTAACCTGAGGTATGAATTAATTCCCCTAAAATCATCATTTACCAATGGTTCTGGCCCACATTTGTACTCAGTTCTCCAATCTTGCTTTCCTTCACATTTCAACAGAGCCAGGAAGAGTCCACACACATCCACGTGCTTTGTTGTTCTTCTAAAATTCTCCCACAAGAGCTTTCATTTTTTGAGACCTTTGGCACCTAAAGATATGGTGACTTGGGAGAAAAGTTCTGATGGAAGCAGAAATTGCTTTGGATAGATGATAAATCTAGCACAGGTATAAGAAAGATTTACAAAAAGCTTTAAAACAGAATAACATGATGAAGGCACTAGAGAGATCCAAAGCAGGAGGCAGTGTGAACTCTGAGGAGGATTTCTGGTAACATTGTTCTCTCCTGTTTCTCCTACCTGTCTTTCCACTCTTTTTCAGACTGCATGTATGGACTAACTCAGGGGATTCAGATACATCTATTCCACCCACATGCTCTCAGTACTTGGTGAACCTCTCTATCATTCACTGTGCCAGAGAGAAAGAGGAGAGAGACAGACAAGACAGACAGACAGAGACACAGAGAGAGAGAGACAGAGAGGGAGAGAAAGAAGGAGGGAGAGAGACAGATAGACAGAAAGAGACACAGAGACAGAGAGACAGAGAGACATAGACAGAGAGACAGAGATACAGAGTGAGACAGAGAGTTCAAATTCTTCCTCAGACAGTTGCTAAGCGACTGTGGGCAAATCACTTAATTTTACTCAGCCACAAGTGCTTCATCTATACAATGGAAATAATAATAGGGTTATTGTGAAGTTATTGTGAGCATCAAATGAAAATATATGTAAATCATTTTGCAGACCTTAAAGTACCATATAAATGATAGTGAGTATGATGATGGTGGTGGTGGTGGTAGGGGAAGAGAGAAGTGATATAGACTCTAAGCTTTGCAAAGGAAACTGGGTACTTTGCTCTCTAATTAACCCCCCCCCCCAGCTTGTTCTAGCACAGCTCACAGAAGATGCAAATTAAATATTTGTTAAAATTAGTTCAATACTCGACATCTTGCAGTTTCTTGAACACAACAGGTCATTAGTCGATGTGAATTGAATGTGGGATATAAAGATAAGGGTCTTTTATATTTACAGTTATCAGTCTAGGTTTTGCTTCTTAACATCTATGTGTGACCTTGAGTGAGTCGTATAACCTTCAATTTCCTAATCTCTAAAATGAGGGAGTTGGACTAGACAACCTTAAAGTCCCTTCCAGCTCTAAATTCCCTGACTTCAGCACCTACAATGCACACCATAGTGCCCTGCCGATTGTAGACATTTTAACTGCATTTGTGTAATTGAATTGAATTGAATAAAGCAGACATACCATATATGAAAATAACCCACTTTTCAACTGCAGCCCTGGACTTGAGTGAGCCCTCGCCATTTCTCATCTCATTTTACTGCCTATCCCTTGTGATCCTTTTGGACTTAATAACTGGTTTGTGTGCTTGCGGGAGGGGCAGGGGAAGCTCTTTTCCTAGACCTTATTGTGCTGAGCTACATGCTGAGAAAAAAATGTCAAGCTCCAAAGCAGGATTTATAGTGGAAATACCCTAGAGCTTAGACTCAGGAGGCTCTGGGAACATCACTACTATAAAAGATGGAGCTACAGCCTTCCATTAAAGCAGAGGCTACAGGCACTCCCGAGGAGAGATGAGTTTCCTAAGTCTTTACACACTGAGCTCTTATAAAGAGAACTTGTTTCTAAGGTCTTTGAGTGCTTTAAAGGTGAGGTCTAAGCTGAGGAAGAATGGAAATAGAAAGAAGAGCAAGACTCCTTTCTGTGATTCCACAGGCTCTCTGAAGCCTCTGTCACTAACTGCTTTATTGTGGAGAGTCAGTCAGTGGGTCTGGCCTTGGGTTCCGACATAGACTTTGGGCCAGGCACGGAGGACCTGCAGCCTTGAGGCCACATGTGGCTCTAGGTCCTCAAGTGTGACCCTTTGACTGAATCAAACTTCACAGTCCTCTTTTCTTCATTTCACAGTGAAGTTTGGATTCAAAGGGCCACACTTAAGGACCTAGAGCCACCTGTGGCCTCGAGGCCACAGGTTCCCCACCCCTGCTCTGGGCCCATTGCTTGAATTTCCTTACTTGCAGCATTCGATGATTTAACAAACTTTTATTGGAGTGCCTATCTTGACGGACAAGTGTTACAAGAGTTCTGACAAGCGTGGAAGATGGCAGATGTGTCTATAATTAAAGTCAAGCCTCTCGGTTCTCCTAGTCATGGGCTTAGGCTGGTTTTGGTTCATCAGAAAACTCATTTACAATACCTATTAGAGTCACTGGCTCGTAGAATATTAGAATTTAAGGCATAGAATGTTAGAAAGGGAGGCAGAGCAAAACAGTGTTCTTCTGAACACTGAATTTGGAGTCACAGGACCCGGGTCTGAAGTCTCTTCTAATACTGCCCATGTAACTTTCCCCTCTTTGGACCACAGTTTCCTCTTTTGTAAAATGAAAGTTTGGGCTAGATGATTCCTAAGATCCTTCCATCTTTAAACCCACAATACTATGATATTTGGAGGGGACCTTGGACTATAGAACATAGAACATCAGAACTAAAAGACCCCTAGGAACATAAATGCACATAAACATGTATGATCATCCTTAGGACACAGACCATCATGGATAGAGGGACATTAAAAGATATAAAATAGAATATCAGTAGATAAAAATCTTAGAACAAAGAACAAAAAGAGTCAGTGCTAGAAAGGACCTTAGTAATCATACCATCCAATCCCTTACTTTCATATAAATGATAGAACTAAGGCCCAGTAAGAAAAGAAATGACTTGCCCAAGGTCATAAAACTAGTAAGAGGCAGGACCAAGACTCAGTTTCCATTTTTTGTCAGCTAGTCTACTGCTCTTTCCTTTCCACCTTTAGAAAACTAAGACTCTGAATGGACACAAGAGCAGAAGTATCATGAGGATAGATTTCCACAGTAAATAGGACTAAGTTGATGACAGAAAGCCTTGTGTGAAAGGGAGGTAGAGGGCATAAGCCCTATCAAAGTAACCCCATTCGCAGCTCTAGCAGATAATCTTTTAACCCTGAGTATTAGACCCTAGTACAGTCTGTATAGTATATCCTCCCAAAGCTATAATAACCAGAACAGGACCCCTGAGATACTGTCATAGGACTCTGATATCCAGGGGGATGGATGTTGTTTCCTCCCTGCCTCTTCTCCTAAAGATCACTTTTTCCACAATCTACAATGTTCTGAACTTGTCTGACCCACCAGGTCAGGGTCTTGTTGTTATGACACCCACTTCTGGGGCTTGCCTTCTCCCCAGTCCTCTTCAGGGTTCAAACTTGCATCTTGGGGGCATGATGGACTCTTTCCTGGAGAAATTGTACCCATAGTTAAACTTCCCTCCATGCTGTTGCTTCCCCTCTATGACTCTACTGCCACCACCCACACGTAACAACATATAGCATTAACAAGATCCAAGAGGCAATAATAGAAAGGGAAGACCCACTCAAAATAACTACAAAATGAACAAAATCTTGAAGTCAGCCTACCAAGCGCATTTGAGAAGTGTATGGATATAATTACAAAATTCTACTTAAAGAAATAAGATATTCAGGGGCAGCTAAGTGGCGCAATGGATAGAGCACCAGCCCTGAAATCAGGAGGACCTGAGTTCAAATTCGACCTCAGACCAAACACTTGACACTTACTAGCTGTGTGACCCTGGGCAAGTCACTTAACCACAATTGACTAAAAATAAATGAATGAATGAATGAATGAATGAATGAATGAAGAAAGAAAGAAAGAAAGAAGATATTCAGTGCTCATGAGTGGGCTATGCCAGTATAATTTAAATGATAATATTACCTAAATTAATTTATAGATGTAAAGCTGTACCAGTCAAACTACCAAGATTATAATTGAGTTAGACAAAATAAAAATAACTATATTCATATTCAGGAGCAAAAGGCCTAGAAACTCAAAAGGGAATGAGTGAAAATTAGTAGAAATGAAAGCTGAATAATACTTCCAGACTTCAAGTTATCCTAAAAAGTAGTAATTATCAAAATTACTTGGTATTGATTTAAAAAAATAAGAATGTATATCAGTGAGATTGATTATATGAGGTAGAATCAGATGCAATGAAACTCAATAACGCAATGTTCAATAAACATAAGAACATGAATTATTTTGGGGGAAATTCCCTATTTCATAAGAATTGTTAGGAAAACTGAAAAGGAGTTTGGTAGAAACTAGTTTTAGACCAACATCTTACACCACATATCACAATAAACTCAAAACGGATGTGAGGCCTGAATATTAAAGTCACTGGAAAAAAAAAAAAGTAGAAAAAAACCAGATCAGGTTTCTTTCACAGCTATGGCTAGGGGAAGAATTTTTTAACCAAACAAAGGTTAAAGAGAAACACAAAGAAAAGGACACAGTTCATTTTAATTGAGAAAAATTGAATAGTTTTCATACTATCAGCTGCATTTTCACTTAACTAGTCTCATGTCCAACTGAACAATGGATTAGAATGTAGACTATAGAATAAGTAAAGCAAAGCCGTCATGCTGCATAAGAGTGGTCCAGTTGTTTGGGCAATCATAAAGTCTAAATCAGATAACAAAATTTGAGAGAAATTTATGGAAGATCCTTGAATGCCAGAGAATTGACATCTTTCATATAAGGAATGGTTTTATGGGAGAAACCTATATTGAAGTCCTCCTCTGATCTTTTTTCTAGGTAGATAGGTGACAGTGGGTTCTTAGTGGCTATGTGGGCAAAGGACGTGCTTTGGTGGATCCTACCAAGCAAAAACTTTCTATTGTATACAGTAATAAACTATGTACTTGTCCTCCAGGGACCAGACTAGTTATGGACAAACAGCTTCAATATTTGGGGGATAGGGAAGAGGGACCATGAGATTTATATTATTATATTATATTTATATGTAATTTTTGTATTATATTATTATTATTATTTGTTACTACCTAAGCAACTTATGAAGACCATCTACTAAGAAATGTGTCTCTTAGAGGGTAAGGGGTAGTACATTTTTCATTGGTGAAAAAAGCACTTACACTAATGAAATCATAGAACCTTTGAGATTTGAAATGTGTGGGAGAAAAAAAAAGTAGGAGTTAACAGGTGATTAATGTACCATAAATGAAAGCATTATGGAATAGTCACCATTGTCAATATTTATAATATATGTTTGCTATACAGCTTACTAGGGAATTGAGGCTATTCAGGAAAGCTAGCAGAAAATACTCACTCATGGGAAGGGATAACAATAAGAATGAATAGTATCGGCCAGGAGAGAGGATTTTTTTCATTCAAAGTTATTCTTAGTAGTTCTAAAAAAATTATGTGTAAAAAAATTAAAAGAATTTCATTAGAAAGGGGGAAAGATTAAAATAATAGTATTGAGGAAATAATGGATTTTTTAAGTAATGTCATTATAAACATTTCTAAAATAATTTCTTACTTGTATGCCCTATAATATATACATGTTAGTGTATATGTATATGCATATTATATATATATATATATATGCACAGGCATAAGTTTTACACATGTGCATATATACAAATAGTTATATAGTTATGCATACATTTATATATAAGTATGAGTGTCTTTTACATAAAAATATTATGAGAATTAAAATAATAAAGTAGGCAGCATGATATATTAGATAGTGAGGTGGCTACAAAATGAGTAAGACCTGGGTTCCAGTCTCACCTCTGACATGTAACTGGCTGTGTTGTTCTGGGCAGGTCACTTAACTCCTTGGTGCCCCAATCAATTTGAAGCCTGTAAGTTGTAGAGAGGCTGATGATCTGAACTGATAAAAGTTCCTCCTGGGGAGTGCCCTATACTGATGAAGGAATACAAGGGTAGTTTAAGAGCAACAACCACAATCATGACAACCTGCAATGACTATAAGTGGATAGAAAACAGACAGAAAAAAAATTAAATAAGGTCAGAAAGGCTCACCCTTAAAGAGTCATAGATTTTATTCAGAAAAGACCTCCAAAATCACCTAGACAAAACCATGCCTGAACAGGAATAATTCCCTTCATGTCATCTTTACGAGTGATTATCCAGTTTTTATTTGAAGACCTTTATTGAAGGAGAACTCATGACCTCAAAAGGCAGATCATTTCATTTTAGGACATTCTAATTTTGAGGAAAGCTTTTTTCTTCTTCTTCTTTTTTTGTAAGGCAATTGCATTTAAGTGACTTGCCTAGAGTCACACAGCAATGAACGTTATGTGTCGGAGGCTGGATTTGAACTCAGGTCCTCCTGACTCCAGGACCAGTGCTCTATCCACTGTGTCACCTAGCTGCCCTGAAAGCTTTCTTTACATAGAGTGAAAAATTTGCCTACTACTGTGTCTTTCCCTCTTTCTGCTCCAACCCAATCACCCTACCAGATGCCAAGTATTTCAAGTCTAATCTTTCTTCCCCTTTAAAACACTTGAAAATAGTGTTATAGATAGTGTCTATTCTCTAGGTTAAACAATTCCTTTAACTGATCTTCCTAAAACATATTCTACAATTTCCTCACAACATTGGTCTCCTAGCTTTGGATATGTTCCAGTTTGCCTTGTCCTTCCTAAAAATATGTTGCCCAGAACTGAACTCATCATTCCAGATGAGGTCTAGTTAGGGCAGGGGACAGTGGAACTGATCTATCTCCTGTCGTGGACATTATATCTCTCTTAGAGCTGCCTCATTGAATTGGCTTTGGCTGACACTTCATCCTATTTAATGTTAAAAGAATAGAGAAGTTAAGGTTCCTCAGGTATGCACAGTCCTACCAAGGTTCTCCATGAAGGGGTTTAAGGAAGAGGGGGGCAGGAGGAAGCATTTCTTAAATATATACCAGCCACTGTGCCCTTTACAAATATTACATCATTTGATTCTCACAATAACCTTGTAAGATAGGTACCATTATTATTCCCATTTTTCAGTTGAGAAAACTGGGGCAAACAGAGGTTAACTGTCTTGCCCAGGGTCAAACAACTAGTAAGTGTCTGAGACCAGATTTGAGCTTGGGTCTTCCTGACTCTAGGACAGGTAGGTATCTTTGCCAAGAAAAACTCAAAGGGGTCACAAAGAGTCAACATGACTGAAACAACTCAACAACAACTTCCTGACTCCAAGCCAGTACTCTGGCCACTGTGCTACCTAGCGTCTAGAAGAAGAAAGGAATTTTCAACTTTTTTAATCATTTTGCTGTTTTTTTAATGTAAAACATTTCCATATTAGCCATTTTGTACAGGAGGACTCAAATAAAAAAAAAGAATGAAAGAAAGTGAAAAATAGAATGCTTCAGTCTCTGTTCAGACAATATCAGTTCTTTCTCTGGAGGCAGATAGTAAGCTTCATCATTAGTCCTTTGGGATTGCCTTGGATCATTGTATTGCTGAGAATAGTTAAGTCATTCACAGTTCATCATACAATATTGCTGTTACTGTGTACAACTCCTGCTTGTCATTTCTTATAGCACCATAATATTTCATCACAATCATATCTCACAACTTGTCCAGCCATTCCCCAATTGATGGATATCCCTTCAAATTCCAATTCTGTGGTATTGCTGAATCAAATGGTATACCCAGTTTTATAGCCCTTTGGGCATAGTTCTGAATTGCTCTCCAGAATGGTTGGATCAGTTCACAACTCCACCAACAATGCATTAGTATCCCAGTTTTCTCATATCCTCACCAACATTTATCATTTTCAAGATTCTTCAATTTAAAAAAAAAATCTCCATATCTGTCCGGTTCTATTGCCGGACCCCGAGCGAGCTCCTCTCGGTGGGTTCCGCTTCGGACGTCTCCGGATTCCCTCCCCGGGGGATGGCGGGCAGGGACTCAGTCAGACACTGCTTCGGGAGGCATATGTTTTATTAATTGCGGAGGAATCCCCCGAGCAAGCTGGGGCGTTGGTCTATATAGGGTCTGTCTTCCGGGTGGCCACCCCAATCCGCCCCGAGGGCGAAACCTGCCACCTGTATGGAGCAAAGAGTCTCGCCCAATCCCATCCTTACACGTACCCCGTGTAGGGAGCCGTGTCTTTCTGGGATTGGGGGCTCTCACTCCCAGGGAGGTTCCTATCCGCTCAGGCGACTAGGGCCGACCGCCCCTAACAACTCCCCCTTTTTGTTTACGCAGGAATATATCCGCTTTTACTTGCTCTAAGACCATACGCCAAAGCCGTACCACGTAAGATAGCAAGCAGGGGAGGCATATACACATGACCAAGAGAAAGAAAACCATGCTTCCCATACTCAGTACATAATTAAGCCAATTAGACAATTCAAGCTGGTTAAACCACTCGGGGAGAATGCCATGGTCCTTTTGTATCTGCTGCTTATATTGGTCTGTCTCATTCTTTATCTGTAGTACTATATCTTCTAGGCGTCTGAGATAGTCAGACATATTGCTATGCTCATTCAAGGTCCGGCTTGCCTCATCCAGCTCCCTGGATGCGTTGTGCACGGCGGCCGTCATGCACATTGGCCTGGGTAGTACATGATGGCAAGGGAGGCCCTCTAGCACGGAGTTAACCTGTATGAGGGTGGCTAAGGCTTGCACGGCCGATGTAAGGGCCGACAATTCTATGGTCACCAATTTATTAATGTCTTGTTGGGCAATCCAGGCCTTGGTTGTGAGCTGCATAAAATCCCTAAGATTATCTTCGACTAGGCCTACTCGCTTGTAGAGGGTGCTAATCTCCACTTGTTCTATCAGACTGGCCACTAGCCCAATGAAGTCCACAGCAGTCACTTCAAAGCCCCTCTTACCCCGGTTCAGGACAGCCCGAAAGAAATCCGAGTCGGCAAAAGGCTTGTCCGTTCCTACCGGCAAGAAGGTCAGAGGGGGTGTTGTGAGCACGAACACCCGGGTCTCATTAGTTATGTTGATGGACATGAGTGTGTTGGTGAGCTTCCCCCCATTTGGGCAAGTCACGTTAAGCCCAAGGGAGGTGTTAGTTATGGTGGCATTCTCACAGAGGAGGAACATGTCCATATTTCGGACAGTTTGTGTATGAATTGTGAAGTTGTTGCAGTGTCCCTTGTGAAGGTGTTCGGTGCATGTGTATCCTTCTTTAAAGAGGCGGTCAAACCACGCTCGGTTGATCGTGGCATTATCCGCTAAAGGGGCGGAATTGTCCGTCATGTGGATGACCTCTCCGAAAGCAGCGGCGGCCTTCCACAGGTGGAGTTGCGTCTGCAGGGTGGCGTTATGCAGCACGTGTGGTACGGGGGCAGGAAAGTAAGGTCCGGGGAATCCATCCATGAAGTACACCTCAGTTTTCGATGTTGTGTTAAACTCGGGTCCCCACACCAGATGCCCTGTAGAACATACTTGCATAACATCAAACATGTTAGGAGTGGGATGACAAGGGGGTAATGGGGAGGATGGAGGGTCACTGTTCTCAAAGAGTGAGACGGTGGCATTAAGCCAGTCCTTCCTGTTACATGGGACATCCGGCCTGGACTTATTGGACCCAGAGCAATTGCTCCCAGCAGCCTGCAGCAAGCGCTGGAAGGCTGCCGATCTATTCTTAGCTGCAATGGCCCACATATGTAAGAAATCCCCCTGACCAAGGTGGGAGTGGGGCCCGTGTGGCGTCTCTCTGATGGTCATGTTCTGTACCTGGGCACACCACGGGTCGGAGACAGCCTTGGTCAGGCATATGGGGAGATGCTTTGATTCCCAGGTAACTGTCTTATTAAGTACCCTGGCGACCACTGGGCCAAGGCTGCTATGGCCGCCCAGGACCAGGGAGCCTGATCCCGCCAACCTCAGGGGCACCGGGTCACCCACCCATGTCGCTGGTGCCGCATGGGGAAACCCTGGGATGACTGTCCAATACACATAGGGTGGTGTGGAGTTGGTGGTTTGGAGTAGGGGAATATGGGCCCCGGACGTTACCTGGAGGCTGCCAAGCAGCCCCAGGAGCAACATCAACTTATCCATTCTCCTTTTCTTTTCCGTGCGGTTCTTCCGACGCCTCCTCTTTTGACGGTGTCTCCTTCTTCGTCGGTTCGTCGGTGCACAATCTTGTGTTTTTCGTGGGTAGCCACTGGGGACCACGATCTGTTTGGATACAAATAAACCCCTTTCCCCTTATTAGGACCCTATTTGGGCCGTGCCACCGGCCTTCAGGGTCTTTCCACCAGACTGTGACCCATTCCTTTGCACCTGGTGTCTCCAGCGGAAGCGCTGGTGGACTTTCTGAGGACACGAGCAATTGTTTCATGGCAGGGGTAATGTGGTCTTCTCCTTCAATTAAAAAGTTCCTCATAAACACTGCTTGAGCCAGTTGGGCGGCAGTGAGCCTCCCTGGCACTCCCCCTTTTTGTTTAATAAGGGTGCGTTTGAGGGACCCATTGGCCCGTTCTACGATGGCTTGCCCAGTCGGGTTGTAAGGAAGGCCCGCAATGTGCCGAATGCCAAAGCGAAGGCAAAATAATCGGAAAGCGGAGGAAGCATATGCAGGGCCATTGTCGGTTTTGATAACCTGCGGGAGGCCCTGACTGGCAAAACAGTGAAGACAGTGAGCGATCACATGCCGGGCTGCCTCCCCAGGTTGGAGGGACGCCATTATTAATCCCGAGAAGGTGTCAACACAAACATGTATGAGGGAAGAGTGGAAATGGGTTACATCCATCTGCCAAATCTGATTGGGTGCGAGGCCCCCGGGGGTTGCTGGGAGCCTGGCTGGGGGGGGGGCCGGAAGGGGACACAGGCGCGGCATTGCTGTACTATGCGGCGTGCTTCTTCCCTGGTGATGCCATAAAGGCGAACTAGCATTTTTGCAGGTAAATGGAAAACATGATGGGCTTGTTGAGGGTCCACCTGCATAAGGAATAATGGATTAGCTTGGAGGGCAGAATCCGCGATATCATTACCAGAGAAAATGGGGCCACTGGCGGACTGATGAGACCGAACGTGGAGTACATAAAGAGGGTGTACACGGCGTAATAGCAAGGCCTGAATATCCTGAAACAACTCCCTAATTGCAGAGGTGGAAACGGACAGATCTGCAAGAGCTAGGTGTTGTAATGCAAAGTAGCAATAATAACTATCAGTAACCAAGTTAAAGGGTTCTTGGGCACAGAGAGCGAGTGCCACCCGTACTGCAAAGAGTTCATTTTTCTGTGCAGAGGTGTAGGGGGTGTGGAGAACTTTGAGAAGGCGCTTATCGGGGATATAAATGGAAGCCTTATTCTTCTTTGTTGCATCAGTGAAGACATTGCACCCCAGAACGGGGTTTTGCATCACCGGGTTGGAAGGGTAGCGGAGGGGCAGCTGGACCCACCCCCTCATAGATGGGGGTAAGGTGCCCTGCGTAACCGGTAGTGAGGTGAGTAAGACAGCCCAAGGTTCGCTGTCCTGGGCGAGTTGTTGTAGCGCAGGCAGGGGCTGGGTGAGGAGCAGTTGTGGTTCTTGGCCACTAAGCACCCGTGCCAGGGAGGAGGCTTTGAGTAAGAGGAGGCCATCCGCCTCAAGGCGACTGGGTAGGCTCCCTTTTGGGCGGTCCGCATGGACCCACTGAAGTGGTCCCGTGACCTGGAATATAACGGCAGCCCGCCCCAAGGTATGGTGGTGTACCAAGGTGACATACAAGGGCAGTGTGACATCTACCCTCCTGACAGTGGCTTCCTTCACTATCTCTTGAATGTGGCGCATGGCCTCTAGGGCTTCGGGGGACCACGTGCGTGGGGAGGTGAGCTGGGAGGCCCCTTTGAGGATATTATATAACGGTCTCATGAGGTTATTGGTAATGGGGGCAGTGTTCCTGAGCCATTGAATGGCGCCAATTAGCCTTTGAAAGTCATTAAGGGTACGTACCTGGGAGGTGTCAATGTTTGGGAGCTTGCTCACCCTGTCCTCCCAGACCTCGTACCCTAAATAGTGATATGGGGGCCCAGTTTGTATCTTCTCCGGAGCAACCTTCAAACCTTGTTCGGCCAGGGCAGCAGTAAGTTGGCCCAGCAACTCTGACACCTCGGGTTTGGTAGGTGCGGCCACTAGGATATCATTCATGTAGTGGATGATCAAAGCCCCTTTGTGTCTCTTCCGGACTGGTGCCAGTATGCGCGCTACGAATATCTGGCACAGGGTGGGACTGTTGGCCATTCCTTGTGGAAGGACTTTGAATTGATATCTCTTGTGGGGTTCCTGATAATTTATGGAAGGAACACTAAAGGCGAAATGCTCACAATCATTGGGGTGCAAGGGGATGCTATAGAAGCAGTCTTTAATATCAATGACTACTAAGGGCCACCCCTTAGGCACTGCGGCTGGGGTTGGTAGTCCGGGTTGGGTGGCCCCCATGGGCTCTAAGACTGCATTTACCCTCCTCAGATCCATGAGCATTCTCCATTTCCCTGACTTCTTTTGAATGACAAAGATTGGTGAGTTCCAAGAGCTAGTGGAGGGCTCAATGTGTTGGGCTTTAAGTAGATCACTTACTATTTCTTCTAAGGCCTGTAATTTGTTCTTGGTAAGGGGCCACTGATCCACCCAAACGGGTTCAGTAGTGCGCCATGTTAGGGCGATGGGTGTCGGCCCACCAGCGGCCCTCAGGGGTTTTCCGGAGCGTCGGTGGTAATGGTGACGCCCATGGCGGACAACACATCTCTTCCCCATAATGACGTGGGGATGGGGAGGCACAGGGGGCGGAATCTCCCTGACTGTCCCTCGTGACTCCATTTCAGGAATCTACGGGACTTTTTGGCTCGGGTTCCCCCCGAAACCCCTGTGAGGTTAAGTTCCTCCTCTGAAAGTTCCCAATTCCTGTCCCAATCTTCCATCGCTACGACTGAGACGTCCGCCCCGGTATCTACGAGCCCTCTTATTCTCTTTCCTTCCACCTCCACCACTATGGTGGGTCTGCCTGTAGTTATCGCTTGGGTCCAAGCTACAAAAGTGTTTCGGTATTGCGGTTCCTGCCAATTCTTATCAAGCCAGGGGAGTGAGATGGCGGTGGCAATGGGCTCTCCTTCTTTTAGGGGAATCGGGAATGCATGGGGGTTGGTAAGGGTTATAGTGGTCTGACGGGGGCTCAGCACCTGAGTATGTACAATAATTTGTGGCGCTTGGGCAGTGCCTATGATTAGACGTGGCCAATCTCTAGGGGGTACTTCAGCCGATGTAGTGGTCCATGGTTCCAACTCCTTCCCTTCTCTCGAAGTCAGAACCGCTGAGGGATTTAAGAAGTGGTTCTCGGAGCCGGTCCCTCGGTTTTCCGGCTCCAGTCGCCGTTTCCCGGCCCTTGCCTGGTCCCCTTGACTAGTCCCTTAATCCTACAGTGCTTCGCTATGTGTCCCGGGCGTCCGCAAACAAAGCACTTTATACAACGTTTGTCTTTGCTACGGCACTCAGATTGAAAGTGCCCAGACTTTCCACAGCTGTAGCATTTTCCCTGCCGCTCTCCTTTTCCCCCTTTCTCCCTGGCTAACATCACCTCTGTTAAAGTCTGAATTGACGTTTGTAATGAGTCTTGAGGGGGGCCCTCATCCAGAGCCTTGTCAATTATTTCTTCCAGTGAGGGGTCAGCTGGTAGGGTCGCCAGGATGCCCTTAGAGTGGGTGAGCCCTCCCTTAACTAGCTGGATGATCAATTGTTGGGTGGCGGGCCCACCGCCAAACTTCCCCTCTGCCGTGGTCTGCACCCTGCTTATAAATTGTAAGGCGGTTTCCTGGGCCCTCTGTTTTAGTTGTTGGAGGGGGAGAGCGGTACCCTTGGCCAGTTTTCCGAGGGCGCCGAGGCCACAGCGTTGTACTCCCGCTATCACCTCCTCTGGCAACCGCAATTGTGCGTCTATAGCTGTGTACTGCCCAAACCCTGTCAGTTGATTAATGGTTTCATCAATGTTATCTGGGGCTAGCCGTTCTGCCTCAAGTTTGGCCTCACGGCGCCAGTAGGCAGCCCAGGCTGTGAAAAGAGCCGGATCTAGTATAGCCTGCATGGTCTCCTCCCAGTCACCTGGGAGCCACGCTGCTACTGTTACTGAGGAGGCGAGTAGTCGTTTGACATAGGCTGAGCCCGCGCCATGAGACTTTACAGCCTCCCTAAGGTCCTTTATAAATTTGTAAGGCAGAGGTCGACGTACTCGGACTGTTTGACCATTCTCCACTTGTACAAACACGGGGAAGGCGGAGGGAGCTTGTGTTAACAGATCTAAGTCCTCCTCATCTACTGCCTCACCTCGCTCCAAAGCGGTATGAATGGCCTGATGGAGCCGAGATCGATGAGGGCCTGAGGGGGCCCCCGGTACTGGTGGTGTCTTAGCCTGAGAGCCACAGCAGCTGCGGGCCCCGCGGCACGATTTTTCTACAGCCAGCGGCTCTTCGGTGTTACTTTCGTTTTTGAGCGCAGCCGCGGCCGGCGCGTGGGGCTTGTCTATGATCTGCAGCGCCCGCATCTCTCGCCATGGATAAATAGGGGGTCCCTCCTCCAACCCTTCTAGGCCCTCCGGGCCCGGGGGGGGTGGCCATTCCCCCTCCTCGCATAGTGAGGCCCCCGTCTGTACTTCTTGTGGCACTAGGCACGGAGGCGGTTCGGGCTTCAGAGCAGCTGCCACTGTGGCGTACAAAGTGAAATCCCGGGGTATCAAGTACTCGGGATCCACGTGGTGAAAAGAGGACATTTGGGTGCCCACTACTTGCCATTCCGTTAGACCTACCCCTGTATGGGCGATCCAAGGGGAGACTTTCAGGATCTTTTCCACCCATGCCCTGCACTCCTTTATATGTATTTTTATGCCTGAACTCTTACACAACGTAAAGATCTGACATGCTAATACTCCCGTATCCTCCGGCTTAAACTGTTTCACTACTCTGTTTCCCATGTCTACTTCTAGGTGCCCCATAAACCTAGGGCGTCTGACTCTTCCCCTCTTAGCTAAGGGGGCTTACCTCGCTCGGCGGGGACGGATGTCCCTGTTCGGGCGCCAGCTGTCCGGTTCTATTGCCGGACCCCGAGCGAGCTCCTCTCGGTGGGTTCCGCTTCGGACGTCTCCGGATTCCCTCCCCGGGGGATGGCGGGCAGGGACTCAGTCAGACACTGCTTCGGGAGGCATATGTTTTATTAATTGCGGAGGAATCCCCCGAGCAAGCTGGGGCGTTGGTCCATATAGGGTCTGTCTTCCGGGTGGCCACCCCAATCCGCCCCGAGGGCGAAACCTGCCACCTGTATGGAGCAAAGAGTCTCGCCCAATCCCATCCTTACACGTACCCCGTGTAGGGAGCCGTGTCTTTCTGGGATTGGGGGCTCTCACTCCCAGGGAGGTTCCTATCCGCTCAGGCGTCTAGGGCCGACCGCCCCTAACACATATCCAGATACATGTGGATGCAAAGAAAAGGAAGTTAAAATCATGGAGAGATTATGGTAGTGAATAGGAGCAATATCTGCTCCAGCCTATGCATTTGTAGGCAAGAAGATTGAGAGTTCAGTCACTTAAGTTTTGAAATCAGAAAGGCCACATGTTATACAAGCCAGACTAAGTGCAAAAGCTGGCAGTTGAGGCCAAAATGGACTGGTTTTGGAGTCTTTCTTATGAAGAGAAAATTTATGATCATGTAGCACCCCATTTTTTTTCCTGTAACATAGAGATGCTTAAAAAATTTTAATTCTACACTAGAAATTATTAACTACTAGTGGTTTTTTTTGTTGTTTTTTAAATATTCCAGAGGTAGTATATCAGGAGAAACTACTGGGAATCATTCACACTGAAAGTATAAATAGCCACATTTAAAAATCATACTTTTATAGGCACTTAGGTACTATTTGGTATGTGGCAGGGTCCAAAATGTGGCAAAATAACAAGAGTGTTGAATTGGAAATAAGTATTATATACCCTCTTTTCCCACCTTTATCCCTGGCCAATCAAAATGGACACAATGAATGGTGTCATTAAGGAATTGGTACGTGTGGTTTTTTTGAGTGTGTGTGTTTTACATGTGCTGATGTAATTTGCATTCTGACTCTACAGACAGCCAGCTCCCAAGGTGATTGCAGAGAACTGAGTAATTACTTTTTCCAGATCTAATCTAAATTACTACAGAGTAGCCTAGTGACTTTAAAGTACAATTCCAAACAAATGCAAAATAATAAAAACAACAGTGGTGAAACAGTGGATGGTGCCATCTCTGTGGCTTGGTATGTGACCCTGGGAAAATCACCCAGCTTCTCAGTCCCCCAGTCAACTCTTAATGACTATTAAGTTGCCAAATAGCTGATTTGAATGAGTAGAAGGAGCTCCCTATGCAGATGAAATCACACAATCAGAAATTAACAGCAACGATAATAATAATGTCCTTGAGAATTCAACAAAAATAGATTGTACTGAAATTGGAGCATTATCACAGATAAAATTGGTGCCCATAATTGCTCACATGTAACAATGATCCACAAAAATTTCAGAATACCTCTTAATAGATATTATTATACCAACACTCATAAAAACTACGCAGAATGAAAAAGTTTTCAAAAAATAGAGACAATGGGAAAAAAATCAAAACCAAGTAAGAACAGGTTGAGCTGTATCTGTCATCTCCATTGTCCTATGTGTTACTGGAATTGTCCCAAAGATCCTTTCAGTGAGCCTACAGAAGAGTTTGCATCTCAATATTTTTATTCAACTGCAAAAAGTAGAGGTTTTGTCCATCTGAGTAATTGTATGTAGCATATTACCTATGAAGGAACATCAGCAGGATAGCGACTTATCCTAGGACCATTTCTATTTAGACTAATGAAGGTGAGAAAAATGAGATGGAAAATAACCATAATAATGAAAACAATTCATATTTCCATAAGAAATAACTCATATTTCTATGGCACTTGAAGATTTATTCAGCATTTTGCTCACAACTCTCCCCACTCCAAGAGAGAGAATTCAAATCAGCTTTTCCTTATTTTATATGTAACACTGACTACCTTTGATCCCACTTCCGGAAGGTTCACCTTTCCCCTAGGATTCTCCAGTACCCTTAAGGAGATGTGTGGTTGCTAGGTTTTCTGTCAATGGTTCTAACCCCCACCAATCAAAGTGTGGCCTTTGATTGTGAGGGAGGGTCCTGCACCTCAGTTCCAATTAGCAACTAACAGCTGAAGTAGCTTATCCGAAGAAATATTTACTTCAGAGAGTATAATCACAAATATACAGATTTACTCCACAACTCTTGGAAGGCATAACCAACCCCACCCTCGCCTTTGCCCCACCTCAGTCTCTGGGGGAGGGGCAAGGGGTTAAGTGACAGTTTAGTTTGGGTCCTATAGAGCACAGTCCCAGTTTCAAGTCCAAACCCCACCTTGGGGCTCAAGTCCTAGGTACCCGGGCTTCTCATGGTTTCCCTATTGTGGTGTCTAGCTGCAATATCCTACCTGCAATTCTAGCTCCAAGATCTCCATAGCTCAAACTCCCAGGTCCAGTGGGGATCACTGCCAGCCCCTAAAACTGAGAAAGACAAACAAAACAGGGTAGAAACAAACACAAATAGCCCCACACCTATTTCT
The DNA here is from genome assembly GCF_900497805.2 of Vombatus ursinus. Lineage (NCBI taxonomy): Eukaryota > Metazoa > Chordata > Mammalia > Diprotodontia > Vombatidae > Vombatus > Vombatus ursinus. The sequence goes on along the minus strand of NW_020954641.1, from coordinate 3,201,207 downwards.
CAGCCAATCTAAAATAGAGGGGTTCAGTTCATGGTGCCAACTGTTGGGAGTGAACTATGACCTTCAATTTCTAGAAGCAGCAGGAAAGTTACTGACCTCCTCTGTCTGGCTAATTTTAACCTGTTTCAGCTAATCAGCCAATCAAAAGAGACTATTACCTGCTCTCATAGTAGGAAAACTAGATGCAGGGTGTTTCCATGTTAAGTGGTGGTGTTGCAGCCTGAGAGGTTGAGACCCCTCAAAAACTGGAGTACAGGATGGGGTTGTCTGGAATGAATTGACAGACTCAAGCATTCTTTAAGTCAAGCTAGCAAAAAGTTTATTGTTACGCTTTTCATCAGGCAAGGATTCTTAAGGAAGCTGTGACCTTAGAGGGGTACAGTTAAAGTTCATATAGGATAAAAATATAATAAAACATGTGCCAAATATGCTAATGAGGTGATTCAAGGCAGGACTAGGGAGTGGTTAAGAAGTGGTCAGTTCTTAAAGGAACATGTACTTTTTGTATCTACTGCGCAGGAGTTTTACCCAGAATTCACTAGGAAAAGCCCACAAAGGAGGGACCACATGGAAGTGTGGGTTTAGACCTGCTACTGTCACTAAGTTAACTAGAGGTCAGAGGTAACTGAGAGTTGTCCAGTCTGCCACTAGTCAGTGTCTTGTTTGACAAGATAGATGTAGGGAGTATACATATGTCTTAGGTCTAGAATACAGATAATGAGGAGTCCAGAATGTAGATAATGAGGTAGGGTGGTAGTGTAGATAGTCCAGTGCAAAGCCAGTTCCAACTAATAATTCCTTCAGGTGCTGTTTGTATCTGCACCAGGGAAAGAGATAAGTGTCTTGCTGGGGACCACCCATAAGTAATTGCTAGGCATAGTGTCCTTGGACTGGGGGAGAAACTGACAGGGATAGTGTTTCTGAAGCTAAGGAGAAATACGGTCATGGAATTGGGGTTCCAGTACAAGCACCCAAGCACCCCATCAATGGGTGATGTCCAGGGCATGCCTCATATATAGAAAATAAAATGAGGTTCCTAGAGATAAAGTGACTTGGCAATAGTGAGTGAATGTCAGTCACTCTCAGAAATAGTTTGCTCCCCTCAGGCATGGCATCTGTTATTATTTGGGGTTTCTAGGGAAATCAGACCTGTGATTTCTCATGTAAAAAACTACAGTGAGGAAACTCCCTCTTCAAAGGCAGTTTGACAATTGCTCTGCAAGCCTGATAGTTAGCTGGAATACTGAGAGGAGGAGTAACCTTTTTAGGGTCACAGACAGGTCTATATGCGTCAGAGGCAGCATTTGAATATCCATCTTCAGGGCTGAGAGGCCTTCTCTCAGTCCACAAAGTCATATTGCCTTTCAGGCTCTCCATTAGAATTGGCCAGCACTACAAAACCCAAGTTAAATCATTTTTAAAAACAGTCCCTATGTGTGTACATGCACCTCATTTTTACCTGACATGAGGGGCACCATGGAAGAGTGGAAAGAAAGCAGAGCTTGGACTAAGGAAGACCTGGGTTCAAAACCCACCTCAGACACTTACTAGCTGTGTGGCCATGGGTTCGTCACTTAACCTTTCCATGCCTTTGTTTTTCTCCTCTGTAAAATTAAAGAGTTGGATTCAATGGTTTCTAAGGTCATCTTCTAGCTCTAAATCTGTGATCCCATGATAAATTAGCATACCAATTATAACTCAACATCCTCCTTTCTCTCTGATTTCTGTTCATGGCATTAACATTAACAGTGACTTATGCTCCAAAATTGTGATACATCTTCAGTTCTTTCTTCTTCCTCTACTTCCATACTCTGTTACCAAGGGAAGAGAGACTTTCTTTACAATATTTCTCATGTATTCCTCTTCCTTGCCATCCTGACTGATCACCACATTTAGTTACTGCCTCAGGTGATGATGATTATAATAGCCTCTTAACTGGGCTTCTCAATCTCTCCCACCTCCATGCCCACCCTCACCTCCAATTCTGTCTGTGTACAGCTTTGAGAATAGTCTTCCCAAAATAACTGCTTCTATAGCATCATTTCCCAATCAAACATATTCTCTAACACCTACTGAATCAAATCTGAGTTCTTTAGGCTAATATTCAATTCCTCCACATTTTTGCCCCAACCTACCCCTCTAGCCTTATTTTCCAGTATTCTTCTATGCCCACACTATGGTCCAGGCAAATTAATCTATTTTCTGGGTGGTAAACACAGTTTCTCACTTCAGCTCTTTAAGTCAACTTATTCCTTCCATCTGAAATGTCCTATTTTTAAACTATCTATTTCACCCTTTAGGCCCTTAGCTTCTCCCCACAGGGTTCTGCTCTCCTACCACGCTACCTCTACCAATGAAAATCCAGCATCTTGAGTCTCTCCTCTTCCTCCTCCCTCCAGTCCTTTTCCTCTTCTTCATTCTTCTCTTTTCTCATCTTCCTCCACATCATTGTGTTCATTTCCGTGCACCACGCCTTTGGAAGTACATTGACCATTTGAAGCTCCTCTGTTATAGGGCAAAGAACAAAAAGCTGTGATATATGAGGAGTCAGTGAGAGGAACTAGGGGTATTTAGCTTGGAAAAGAGAAGATTTGGAGTGGGGGAGGAAGGAATGAGAACTCTCTTCAAGTAGTTAAAAAGCTGTCCTGAGAGAGATGGATTAGATTTGTTCTAATTGGCCCCAGAGATCAGAACTAATGGGCAGAAGTTGCAGGAAGACAAGTTTTAGCAAAGAATCAGAGCTGCCCCAAAGTGGAATGGGCTGCCTCAGGAGACAGTGAAGTCCTCTTCCCTGAAGGGCTTCAAGAAGAGCCTGGGTAACTAAAAGATGTAGGATGCCTGTTGAGTTAGGGTTTGTGCTAGCTGCCCACTCATATCCCTTTCAACTCTGAGATCCTAGGATTAGAAGCTTGTGTTAAACAGTTATCCCTGAGCATGGAACTTGAAATAGAACTCTGCATAACTATGGCGAGGTTGAATTTAGTCCAGTCCAATAAATATTTCTTAAGCATCTATTACGTGTAAAGTTTTGTGTTTGATGGTGGGATGATTCAAAGATAGATATGATACAGGTCTTTCTCTTAAGATCTTACCTTCTAGGTGGGAGAAGGAATAGGAAAAGGAGCATACAGATGACTATGGTACAATATATTTTGTGAGTACCAAAATGGATCCAGACAAAGTTCTTGAAGAAAGTTGAGGGGAAGAAAATTACTTTCAGCTAGTGATGAGAAGGGGATCAGGGGACCAGGATCACCCTCCTCCCTCTCATTTTTATCTCTCTGCTTTGAACTTGTCTCACTTTTCCCTGTGTTGCAGCTATTTGTGTGCTTCCTCTATTCCTCTAGGAGATTGTAAGCTGCATGAGACCAGGGCTTTGTAGCACTAGTACCTGGCACAGAGTCTTGTATACAGTAAGTGCTTAATAAATACTTTTTTGACTGTGATATGATTTAATTTCATTACTTTTCTTGATTTATGAGACTATAAGTTCCATGAGAGCAAGAATTTTTGCATTTTCTACAAACTTTATATCTCTCCAAGAATGAAGCACAGGGCTCTGGACACAATAGGTATTTATTCATTTGTTCATTCACCGACCATTTATTAATACCATGTGCCTAGGCACTGTGATAGGTACTGGGGTTACAAAGACAAAACCAAAATATCCTTTGCCCTCAAGGAGCCTGTATTCTATTAATAAATCTAATTAATAAATATTCATTGCTAATTTTATTCTGAGAGCGTTGTGCCTTTGCCTGGTACTTATTGTTTAGCAGGTACAAGTTGTAAGTTGTCATCATTTTATATTTAGCTTTTTTTGCTTTGTGCTGGCAATTTACAGTGGTGCCCATACAGATTATTCATGCCAGTGGTAGGATTAAAAGTAAAAATAGCCATGCCAATCATTGTCCGTCTGCCCACCCCATAATAATAAACTCAGCCCTAACTTTCTCAGTCCTTACTCTTCTCTGCCTCACCTTTACAATGTGCCTATTTGTGTGTTTCTCTGATGTAAATGAAGTCTCTCTCATTCCCTCTCCCTGTCTCTGACTCTCTCTATCTCTGTCTCTCTCTCTGTATCTCTCTCTCTCTCTCACATACACACACACATATATCTCTTAGACACACACACATCTCTCTTTCTCACATGCACACACACACACACACACACACATACACACACACATACACACACTTCTTCTAGCTTCCGGTTTTTGCTAAAAAAAAAAATAGCTTTCTCCAGAAGATACCACATCCCTAGGCACCTCTCCAAGGCTGACTATTCCTTCTCTCAAACCTCTGGTCATATAAGGCCAGAAGGAGGAAATAGCATTCTCTTTGTTCCCCAGTGCCACATTCAGACCTTCTTTCTGCCATCTATCTCAGCCACCACTTCTTCTTCTTTAAAGTTCACACCCTCCTGCCCACATGTCATCACCTGTGGAACTCCAAGCCAGTCTCCTTCCTCCCCACCATGTTCAATAGCTGGCTCACAGTCTCCTCCTCTTCCTCAGTCTCTGCTTCCTTGTTTGCCAGAATTCCTCAAATTTCTCAGCTCTTATCGCTTCTGTCTGCAGTCTACCTCATCCTCTCACAGGAGTGCTCCTGCCTTCAAACCTCTTTCTTCTTCCCTGCCTAAACTCAATTACCTTTGCCCTAGGAACACAAAGTCCAAGTTACATCTTTGATAATGTTTTGGCCTCAAAGATTTCATTCTACAGTAAAGACAGCATTTTGTAACTGAATTACATAATGGCAGGGGCTGAAAGGAACCTTATTATATAGAAAGGGATGTGGAATATTGAATGAATGAATGGAAAAAAGAAATACCTATTAGGTGCTTACTATGTGCAAAGTATTATGCTAAATGCTGGGAATAAAATCAGAAAATTAAGACAGTCCCTGAGCTCAAGAATTCATATTGTAGGGGCTGCTAGGTGGCGCAGTGGAGAGAGCACTGGCCTTGGAGTCAGGAGGATCTGAGTTCAAATCCAGCCTCAGACCAGACACTTGACACTTACTAGCTGTGTGACCCTGGGCAAGTCACTTAACCCCAACTGCCAAAAAACAAACAAACAAACAAAAAAAAGAGAATTCATATTCTGATGGGGGGAAGCAATATATATAAAAGGTTTCAGATGCAAGTCAAGTGGAAAAGGCCCATGGTCCTTAAGATACAGATAACAATCCATCTTTTTTGATACTATTTCCACTTATACACCCTTTTTCATTTCTGGTATTAAACCATTTGACAGGACTTTGGTAGAGAAAACTTTCTTTTCTGGGTCTTTAGTAGGTATGGCTGCTGAGGAGGTAGGGGCTATGGCACCTTTCCATTGGTGGTAAGAGGTCAGTAACTGGAGATGATGGTACCTTGCTGTAACACTATTCTGGAATCTAAGTCTCTCTCCTTGATCTGTGCTTGAGAGTCAGTTGGCAGATACCAATACATTGATATAGTCAATCAGCTTTCATTTTTTTAAAAAAAAATTTATTTTATTTTTAATTTATGGAATAAAACAAGCATTTCCATAGCAAAGTATAATAATAATAAAAGATGATTATACATGAAACTGCAAATCTATTACGTAAAACTTGCTATTCCTTTTAAATATATAATAAAGTTATTGTGTAATTTTTTTTCTTTTTTCCCCTCCCCCAACTTAGAGATGGCTACATTAGATACAAATATGCATGTGCGTATATATATATATTATATATGTAAAATCATTCTAAACATCCTTCTATTTATCATTTCTTTCTCTGGATGCTTGACAGTAGCTGCTCCCCAAAATTAAACCTGTTTTGGCAGGGTTGGGGGATTTTTGAAAAATCATTTTAGTATTGTCCATGGGGTTTTCTTGGCAAAGATACTGGAGTAGTTTACTATTTCCTTCTCCAGTGAATCACATTTTGTCAGAACACTCCACTATGACCTGTCTGTTTTGGGTAACCTTGCAGTTTCATTGAACTATGCAAGATTTTTATGACTTTATAAAATGTCAAAACTGAAAGGGGCCATCGAATATAGATATGTCAGAGCTGGGAGGAACCTTTTTAATCTCAAAAATTTTTGTGGGACTCCCGTATGAGAATAGTTGCATTCAGGCTGCATATTTTATTGCTGTTAAAAAAAAAAAGAACAAAAACCTGTTTGTTTAGCAGATGGATTTTCATCCTCCTGGCAATACCCCCACGGCCTTCGAGAGATCTAGGGCTTATTAGTTAGAAACTTCTGATTTTGTCCCTATCTTATTCATTTTACAGAAGGAGAATCTGAGGTGCAAAAGGGGACATAACATGGCCAAGAACATAGAAGAAAGGCTTGGACTTTGTTACGTGTGTAACCTTGAGCAATCTGTTTAATCTCTCTGGGCTTCAGTTTCATCATCTATAAAATAATGGCATTGGACTAAATGGTCTCAAAGGTCTCTACCCATTTTAGACCTATGATCCTAGTACCGTATGAACCCAGATCTTTTGATTCCAACTCTGATATTCTTGCCCGAGTACAACAATGGTATGTGTGGAAAGTCTATGTGGCGTAGGCAGAATCCCAAGGTTCACTCATGGTTCTGTTGACCTTAAGCATGGCATAATTTTTTTTGTATATTCTTTTATTCTTTTGTAACTCTCTCTACATGTGGTGGACATGGAACTTTTCACAACACACCATCTGGGAAGTACTGTGAGGTCTTTGACAAGGAGACGGGATGAATACAAAGTATTAAGAGCCTTATTATGCTAACTTTGTCATGTGGGAAGTATCATAAATCCCTGACAACATAGTTCCAGGCAAAATAAGTCGCCATGTGCTGGAACAAAGAACAAAGCCAGAGACTCTTATAGAAAGAAGCTATAAATTGTGAAGTCTCAGTAAGCAGCTTAAACAAAAATTCTCTCACTCACATGACCGGCATAGGAGTGTTTGGGATGCAAAACTAAATAATTATTCACTCCCTCTACCCACCCCCCCACCCCCCGGGCTCCAAGCCTCTGTTAGGCGATGTCCCAGGGAGATCCTTGTTATACTGTCTTTGGAAGAAGTTGAATCTCTAGTCCTCCAAATTGCTCAGGATCTCTTTTTTTCCAGGCTCTCACTGAAAAAGAGGAGTTATAAATATCATTATTCATGACAGCTAGATGGCCAGCCAGGTGTGATGAATTTTTTGACCATAGTAATTGCTGATACTTGGTACTGAGATATGGAGAAGTCATCATCTTTACTGGTAGTTGTTGTTGTTCTGTCATTTTCAGTCATATCTGACTTTTCATGACCTCATTTGGGGTTTTCTTGGCAAAGCTACTGGAGTGTTTTGCGATTTCGTTCTCTAGCTCATTTTACAGATGAGGAAACTGAGGCAACCAGAGTTAAGTGACTTTTCCAGGGTCACACAGCTAATAAGTGCCTGAGACTGGATTTGAACTCAAGAAGATGAGTCTTCCTGACTCCAGGCCTGGTGCACTATCCACTGTGCTACCTAGCCACCTTTATACATAAAGTAGTCATATCAATAAAATTCTTTTTGAAGTATTGAAGCAATAATAATTAATAATAATTATAATAATTAATTCTGTACTCAAGTCTTTTTTCTGGAGTCTTATTATAGAATGGAGGTGACTCTGGGCTTTCTTTAAGCCCATGACAGCAGAGCACATATTGTGAAAAGTTCTACCAAGATGGAAAGGTTTTGAGGATGGACCGAACAGTGGATTGAGTTTGTTATCCCCAGACCAACCTTGCTTGGGGAGCAGAAAGCCTAATCATTGTGGGATTGGATATTAAGGGATAGATTTTTCTAGTCATAGACACTCATGAAACAGTCTCTATGAAACTAATGCTCTCCACATCCATGGAGGGAGTCCTCCCACTGATAAAATTATAAAACTTTGGAGTATTGGAGTATAAGTATTAATATTTCACAACAACCCATTCCTGCAGTGAACCTGCTATTTCTTCTTCTCATAGTATCTTAACATCCATGATCTCATTTGGACTGTGGTAAGAATTCCTAATTGGTACTTTCAGATCACTTACAAGTTACAGAAGATAGTTAACTCTTGGCCAAATCACAAATGCCTCCAGGGTCTTGTCTTCTCTGATATGTACAAGGGCGCCTTACCTTATATAAGCCTAAGACATGAAAATCTGGAGTTGCAGCAGGAATGAATTAAGGGGTAATTGTTTGCTTTAGAAAAGCTTGCCTTGATTTCAGAAAGGTTTCTTTTAAAGACTAAACCCCTTCAATAAATTATAATTGGCCCAAATTACAAAAATTTAATTTATACAGAGAAATTAAGGTTTGGACTCTGGTTTCAGCCCTGCTACTGACTCACTCAGTGACCTTTGAAACGGAATAAGCATTTATTAAACACCTACTATATACCCACTGTGCTAAGTACTCTACAAGTGTTAATCTTACTCAATACCCACAACCACTTTGGGAGGTAGGTGGTATTCTTTACCCATTTTACAGTTGAGGAAATTAAAGGATACAAGTTATGTCTTGCCTAGGATCACACAGATAGTGTCAGGCAGGATATGAACTCTGGTTTCCTGACTTCAGGGCCAGCATACTATCATCCACTTTACCACCTAGCTGCCTCTTGCCTATGGCAAATCACTTCCTTTTTTTCTGGGATTCAATTTCTTAATCTTTATTTAATGTCACTCCAAATTGTAATCTGGTAGCTTCATATTTTAACTAATTATGTTTGCTAACTTGGAGCTAAATTCTGTTGTTTCTATGTTACTGAAGGACTAAGTATAGCACCATGAGGCAAAGTCTCATTTTCCCTGCCCTAGTTTTGGCTCTGAAAAGGAATGAAAATGAGATAAATGTGGCATGATAGAAAGAACACTGAATTTGGAGGTGGAGACCTTAGTTCAAGCACCAGCTCTGTTCCTGACCTTTGGTGTGAGCTTAGGCAAGTCATTTCATCTCTCTGGGCCTCAGTTTCTTTATCTGTAAAATAAGCGTGTTAAACTAGAAGGTCTCACAGATTCCTTCTGTCTCCAAACGCTATTATCTCACCTGCAAAGGAGAGGAGGTCCTGTTAAAGTGCTGATTTCAGAAAAACCTGGAAAGACTTACATGAACTGATGCATAGTGAAGTGACCAGAACCAGGAGAACATTGTACATGGTAACAGCAATATTGTTCAATGAAGATCTATAAATAAGTTAGCTATTCTCAGTAATACAATGATCCAGGACAATCCCAAAAAACTAGTGATGAAGTATACTGTCTGCCTACAGAGAAAGAACTGATATTATTTGAATACAGACTGAAGCATGCCATTTTCACTTTTTTCTTTCATTTTTTCCTTTTATTCGAGTCTTCTTGTACAAAAAGATTAATATGGAAATGTTTATATAATTGCACATGTATTACCTATATCTGATTGCTTACCATCTCAGGGAGGGGGGAGGAAAGGTGGGAAGGAGGGAAGGATAGAATTTGGAACTCAAAACTTTAAATAAAAATGTTTTTTAAAAATGCTATGAGAAACTTGAGGAGGGAAGGATCACAATGGGAGGGGAGCTTTAGAAAATTTGAGGAAAGAGGTAAAATTTAAGTTGAGCCTTGAGATGAGGAAGGGATTTCTTTACTTCAACATGAGGGGAGGGGTACTTCTGGTGTGGGAAATGGTGGTCAAAAGCACAAAGATAAGAGAGCATAGGATGAGAAGAGGGGAAAGAAAAAAATCCAGTTTGTCCAGAGTAGAGAATGTGTAACATTTGAGAACATTGGTTAGGTATATTGGTAATCAATTATCTGAGGAGGAGGAGCTTTGGATACCAGAATCAGGTGCTTATATTTTCCTATTAAGTAAAAATGAGAGAGTTTAATGAAATAATCTCTCCAGTTCTTCCCGCAAAAGATAAAGATTGGCCATATTGGATTCTGAGTTGAACATGTGTTGTGAACTCTGCTGTATTGGCTATACTTTTATGTCTACTCACAAACTGAACTGCTTTTCCTAGAACACCTGTTTTGGGAGTGGATGGAAAGCATGTATTATCTGGAAAACTGCCTGGGTTTGGGAAAGGCTGTGGGCTTGTAGCCATGTAGTAGATGTTTTAATATGTATTGTTTATTGCTCTTATTGATTCTATGCCAACAGCCAACTGTCTACAATTAGGCATGTTTTGTCTGTTCCCTCAGGGAAGAAACTGCATTATGTCAAGGTCATGTGACTAGGACTCAGTGAAATATAGCAAATTCAGGAAGGAGGCAGGGTTTTGTAATAGGATGGGTGCTCCACGCTGATTCCGATTGGGCAAATCCACATTAATCCATGCTGCCTAGAGAGTGTGTCAGTATAAGTCACCCAAAAAGAGATAGAGCTGGAGAGCAGATCTACTGCCTGAGAACCTCATCCTTCGCCATTGCCTCAGCCTGTCTACTCAGGTAGAGAGTCATAACCACCATGGTGAGCACAAGGTTAGCCTAGCTGTGGATCCTGCATATGAAATAGAGTCAGAGTAGTGATCATCAGTGCCGCGTAGTGGTCAAACATAAAAGTATCTTTACTATTATTATCCTAGCACCATTGTCTGTTCTACTCAGTAGTCATTTACCTTGGGCTGTTAGTCAACTTTATTTTTTATTTATTGATCTATTTTGTTTTGACACAACAGACCTTTCCAAACAAAACTTCTCACAAACCTTTTTTTTTTTTTTTTTTTTTTTTACCAAATACACGCCTTGAAATTTAGTCACTTTTATGGAGAAGGAGAACATGAAGTGGAAAGGAATATCTCTTACCTGCAAATCCCCTTCCTCCCTCCCCCACCACGGGCGACGTTCCATTATTTGTGGCGATTTCTTTGTGTTCTACTCTGCTCTTTACCTGCTGATTCTCTTTTAAAATTCAGATACTTCCCTTGTGGGGGAAATCTACCTGTTTATCATCCTTTTTCACGGACTACTCTTCATAACCCATTCCCTTTCTGCCTTTCCATTGTGTTCCTAACCTGTCCTCAGAGCAGACTATCTCCTATGCCTGGAATGGACTCTATCCCCTACCCCTCCTTTCTTTTGAAACCCCACTCAGATGTCAGCCACTCCATTAAACTTTTCTTGACATCATTTCCTCTCCTTCAAACTCCTTTCCCCAGATGAAAGTGATCTCTCTCCTCAGATTTCCTTACACTTTGCCTGTATCTCTCCTATATTTTATACATCTCTCTCTCTCTCTCTCTCTCTCTCTCTCTCTCTCTCTCTCTCTCATAGTTATTTGAGCCTATGTACATCTGTCCCCACATTAAGAAATAAACCTATATCTCCTCAGGCCCTAATACGGTGCTCACTTATTTATTGTAAATTCATTTAACAAACATTTATTAAGAACTTGCAGCTTTCAGAGTTCTACGGTAATAATAGCTAGCACTCACACACACAACCACACCCACACAGAGGGAGGGAAAGAGAGATTTAAGGTTCACAGAGAGCTTGACATGTGTTATTTCATTTGTTCCTAACACCATCGTCTGAGGTAAGTACTGTAATTATCTCCATTTTGCTGATAGAGAAACTGAGGCTGAAATAGGTTAAGTAATTTGCCCAGAGTCATGCAATTAGTAAGTATCTAAGAAAGGATTTCAACTCAGGTCTTCTTAACTCCAAATCCAGAAATCTAACTGTTAATCCACCTGGCTGCTATACTTAGCTATGAAGTTAATACAAAGTTCAACTAAGTCTCAGAAATTTTGGGACACATAGGGGAATAATAAACATAGGTAATTACAACTGATGGTGTAGGTAGGTGACTCAGTGGATAGAGCATCTGGCCTAGAGTCAGGAAGACTCATCTTCCTGAATTCAAATCCAACCTCAGATACTAACTAGCTGTATGACCCTGGGCAAGTCACTTAACCCTGTTTATCTCAGTTTCCTCCTCTGTAAAATGACCTGGAAAATGAAATAGCAAACCACTCCTGTATCTTTGCTAAGAAAGCCCCTAAATGGGGTCACAATACAAATGAAATGACTAAACAACAACAATTACAATTTACAGTATTAACATAAAAAAAGAATTAGAAAAATCCAAAACAAATTATCATGTGAGGCCTAATGAGGAAGGTCATTTCTAACTGGAGGGATCAAGGGGGCTTCCTTAAGGAAGTGAAATATGAGATGGACTTTAAAGGATGACTAGGAATTCAACAGGCAAAGAAGAAGGATATTCCAAGCCTCACCTAAAGGGGATAACTTCCATGTTTGGGGATCAGAGAGTTATACCAAGTGGTTTCAGAGAAATAATACCACATAAAACTGGAAAGGTGAAGTAGCACTAGATTGTGGAAGGCTTCAAATGCTTAGTAGAAGGATTTGAATGGCACCTAAAGCCACTAAAAAGTATGGGATCGCAGAATCTAAGAAAAGGAAGGGAACTCAAAGACTGACCTTTCCAAAGCACATTAGACCAGGAATCCCCACAATGACTACACTGACAAGGTCATCCAACTTCTATTTAGAAGTCTCCAGTAGGAAGAGTCCACCCCCTCTGAAGTGACCCTGTTGAGTTTGGGGCAATCCTAACTGTTCAAAGTTTTTGCTAAAGTTTAACTAAAAATGACCTGCTTAAAATTTGCATGTCCTCCTATTTCTGCCTTTGGAGCCAAACAGACCAAATCCAATCCCTCTTCCATGTAACAGTCCATCTAGTACTCTAAGATTCCCTAAAGAATGAGGCAGGGTAGGGCTCATTTTTTTGCCTTTGGTTGAGAGAAGAGGTACATACATAAATGATTGTCATCCTATGACTTCTGACTGAGGTATCAAGAAAAAGAGTGGCATCTGGGGGTGCTAAAGAGCTATTTTTTTTAGGCAATTGAGGTTAAGTGACTTGCCCATGGTCACACAGCTAGTAAGTGTCAAGTGTTTGGTCTGAGGCTAGATCTGAACTCAGATCCTCCTGACTTCAGGACTGGTGCTGTATCCACGGTGCCACCTAGCTGCCCCGTTAAGAGCTATTGTTAACTGAATTGAATTCATTAGATTTGAATTGAATCGAAAGGCAGCAGTTAAGCTTCTAATACCTAATTTCACAGGAGTTCGTCAGTTCATTTGCCATTAAGAAGAAAAATCTGATTGTCTGCAAGTACCCAACTTATGAAGAAAGGAAATCTTCTTCAGTGGAAGGAGAAATAGGTTTAGGGAAGGAAGAAAGGGTAAGAACCATACAGAAAACAATCAATCTCTCATAAATTTGTGCTTTAAGATTTACAAAGTGCTTTACTTTCCTTGGCTCATTTGATGCAATAAACCCAGGAGACAGGCATTATAGATATTATTATCTATATAAGATTTGGATAAATGAACTGATTTACTCCTAGTCACATAGCGATTAAGTAGTGGAACCAGGATTTTAGCCTAGGTCTCTATTCCAAACCATTCTCTTTCCCTGCTGCATGCCATTGTGCTTCTAGGGCACAGAATGGAAAGCTGGAAAAATGTTGCTCATTTATGTTTTTACACTGTGAAGTTTCACAAAGCTAAATAAGGTCCCTGTCCCCTACTATATTCAATCTATTATTTGATCCTTTACAAAGAGTTCTTTGGGTAATGTTAAAACATTTCAACTGTCTTGTCATGATACACTTAATCACCATCCTTTATATTCTCAGGCAGAAATACACGAGGCCTTGGGGTTCCTGAAAGGAAAGCTATGAATCTTTTATGGGCTGCTGCTTCATTCTAAAAGCTAGACCAGAAAGCAGTTGAAGAAAGGTAATATGGTTGGGAAGAGGGGCTACTGCATCACCCCACTAACCTCTGCAGAGTATGAGGCCCATGAGATCACTCCAACCCAATAGGAACTGGTCCCTAAGAAAGGGACAAGGGAGGGTTCAATATTTTTTCCCCTGGGTGAGAGGGGGGATATATCTAGAAATGTTGTAAAATCATTAGGTATCAAAAATTATTTAAAAGAAAGAGCAAAAGGATGGATAAAGTTTTGACAGAAAGGGAATTGAGGAAAGAAGATATGTCTTCCATTTATTTAGGTGAGGCAATTGGAGTTAAGTGACTTGCCCAGGGTCACACAGCTAGTTATTGTCAAGTGTCTGGTCTGAAACCGGATTTGAACTTAGGTCCTCCTGACTCCAGGTCCGATGCTCTATCCATTGTACCACCTAGCTGCCCCTTTTCCTTTTCTTTTTATTTTTTGAGGATATGTATTCTAAGTAGAGGCAATAGCAGTACAAAGACACGGAGGTGGGAAATGGGTAGTGACATGCCAAGGGATGCAGAAAGAGGAATTCTAGAAGTCCCTCTTCTCTACCATCTTCCCACAAAGTGCAAATTCTTCTTTTTCTGGATCCTCATTGCCTCTCTGACTTGGCTTTTGTTTTCACAAGCAGCAGTAAAGACCCTTGGGTTTACAATTCAGGAATGCGGTTTTGTATACCTGAGCTGGTCCTTGGCTTTGGGTCCATAAAAGGAAAGAGAGAGAAGATAGGTTGGGAGAGAGTTAGGAAAGAGGAGAGCTATTGAATAGTTTGTAGACTTAGAAAACAGGGTACACATCCATGTGTCTCTTACAGGGCCATATACAGTGAGAAATAGGGCCAGACAGAAATTCGGAAAGAGATATGAAGCCTTGACAAGAGCAGGGGTGGAGGGATTCATAGCCTGGATGAGAAAGTGAGATCAAATGGACTCCAGCCTCAATGAGAAGAGAGAGATTAAAAGCAGGGGAAGGGGCAGTAGAAAAAGGGACTCAGATCTTTGAAAAGAGAGGAAGAAGAAAGGAATTTTAAGAAGAGATAGAGATGTCCGTGTTCCCTTTGGCCTATAGCCTGGGCCATCTGTATGTAGGATTGGCACAGTAGGGAACCATGTGCATCAAGGAGCAACCAGATGCTGCATAGACATTCCAAACTCAATATGTCTAAAATAGAGCTCATCATTTACTCCAAACCTCCCCATTACTGTCAGGGACACCACCACCCTCCCAGTCACCCAGGCCTGAAACTTCAATGGCATTTTTGACTCCTTGCTCTCACTATCCCCATATATTCAGAATGTTGCCAAGTCATATTCACAATATCTCCCTATTCTCCACTCATAAAGCCACTGTCCTAGTAAGGCACCTCATCACCTCTCACCTAGGCCTTTGAAACAGATTTCAAACAGGCCTCCCTGTCTCCAGCGTCTCTCTACTGTAACATACCCTCCATTCAGCTGTCAAAGTGATTTTCCTGAAGAAATATCTATCACCCTCCTATAGAAAGAAACTCTAGTGGCTTCCAGTTACCACCAAGATCAACTATAATCTCCTCTATTTGGCAATTAAAGTTTTTCATAATCTGTCCTCTTCCCAACTTTCCAGTCTTATATGTTGCTCCCCTCCTCAAACTCTAAAACCCAGCCACACTGGTTCCTCAAATATAACACTCCATTTGTCATCTGGGCCTTTGGACTGGCTGTCACCCATGCATGGAATGCTCTGCTCCCTGACTTCCAGCTTTTAGTTTCCCTGATTTCCTTCAAGACTCAATTCAAATAAAATAGAAAAAATTCTCTACTCTCCAGCAGGCCTTCCTTTCTCAGATATCTTCCATTTACTTTTCATATAGTTGGTTATTTACATTTTGTCTCCCACATTAGAATGTAACCTCCTTGAGGTCAGGGACTTTTTTTTTCTTTTTTTCTTTCCTTTTTTTTTTTTTTTTTTTTTGCTTTTTTGCCTTTCCTTGTATTCCCTGTTCTTAGCACAGTGCCCAACACAGAATAAGCACTTGTTAAATGCTTGTTGACTGATTTACTGACCCAGTATCCATTTTCTATTGGGTGAAATAAAATCCATCTTATGTTCAATGTATTTTTAGCCTGAGTACTTGCAGGGGAGCTGAGAGCCTTTTGAAGAAGAAGCAAAATAAACCAGATACTGATTTTTTTTTCTGGTTGTAGGCATTAGCCAAAGGATTTTTTGTTTTGTTTTGCCTTTTGTGTGTGTGTGTGTGTGTGTGTGTGTGTGTGTGAGAGAGAGAGAGAGAGAGAGAGAGACAGAGAGAGAGAGAGACAGAGAGACAGAGACAGAGAGAGAGAGATGAAAGATAGAAGAGAGAGAGATGAAAGACAGAAGAAAGAGAGAGAAGAGAGAGAGGAGAGAGAGGAGAGAGAAGAGAGACAGAGAGGAGAGAGAGACAGAGATAGAAATGGACAGAGAGAGACAAAGAGACAGAGGAGAGAGAGACAGAGAAAGAGACAGACAGAGAGAGAGGAGAGAGACAGACAGACAGACAGAGACAGAGAGAGAGAGAGTCAAAGAAACCTTACATATTATTATTCTCCACGTTTCTCTGGGAGTAGGCATAAGCCAGAGTAATTTTGTACAGATTGCCCCTGATTGTACCCAAATCATCATGCCAAAGGCTGGGATCCAACTGGCACGTGTACTTGGGCAGAGCAAGAACAACAGATTATATGGAATGTCGGCTTTGTATATGGAGGCAATGGAAGCTCTTTGATCAAATTTTGCCTACTTGTCACACTTCTACCTGGTTAAATGAACTTAGCCAAGAACACAGAGAAGAGTGCTCAGACTATTAATAATGTTTAATTTTAAAGTGTGAACTGAACAATGAATTACATATGTATTGTTTGAGGATCAGCCTAGATGAGTACAAGATGATGATCACCAGGGTAACCATAGGGTGATGATTTTTTTTCAGCTACAGTAACTCACTAAAAATATTTAAATGTAGGTGTTCTAAGGGGTTGTTGGGGGGGGGGGTTGCAATCTGAAACATTAGAGAGGGCACCCACACCGATCAAATTCTGGCTTCTTGGAGAATTGAGATATAATATGCTCAATAATATTATACTAAATAACATTCATACAAAAATGTGATAAAATAGAGAAGATTCTCACCTTATAAAGTCCCACACGATGATAAAGGAATAGGGGAGATGACCTACTATGCCAGAGGTTCTTAACCTGGACTCTGTGAACTTTTTTCTTTTTAATATTTTGATAACTGTATTTCAACATGATTGGTTTCCTTGGGAATCCTATAGTTTTATTTTATACATTTAAGAACATTCTTCTGAGCCTTCACCAGATTTCTGGAAGGGCCTATGAAACAAAAAGGGTTAAGAACCCCTGCTCTAAGATTTTAGCCAGGCCTATGTTTTTGTGATTTGGCAGCTTTTATGGGTTGGACAATTCTGTGACCAAACAGTTTATCTTGAGATTGAGGTATACTATGGAAAGGGGATGAAAGTAGTGCAAGGAATCATTGCAACACCTTTCTCCTGTATATGGGCTGCCCCACCAATGTCCTTCCTCCAGCCCCACCAAAGTACAAGCATCCTTATGAAGATCCGGAAATATACCTGGGGCCCCTGAGCAACTTCAGGATTCCTTGAAGCTTAATGAGTTTAAGGGAATTTGGAGACAACAGATGTTACGGCATGTGGGCCCTTCTGGGAGCTATCAAAAGTTCAGTGCTCTCTGCCTCAGTTTGCCTAGCAATGGTAATTCCTCAGAGTTTGCCTGTTATAAATTGAGTTCTATTTTCCCATTGATTTAAGTTTAGATCTGTAGTTAATTGTGGACTTGTCTTACCTCTCCTAGTAGACTGTGAATTTTATGAGAGGTGTGTCTTATTCATATCTGTCTTCCAAAGCTCCTAGAATATAACTGATGTTGTGATTAATATTTATCAAATGAATGAGCAAAGTAATGGATTATTGAATGAGTAAATGAATGAATGAATGATCTTGTTCCTTATGCACAACACTCCATCTCCCCTCTATGCCTTTGGATAGGCTATAGAGTTCCCTATGCCTAGAATGCACTCCCTCCTCACTTCTGCCTCTTAAAATCCTTTGTTTTCCTTCAAAACTTGGCTCAAATACCACATCCCACATGAAGTCTTGCTTGATCCCCCACAACACCTAAGGCCCTCCCTCTCCAATTTCCTTGTATTTATTTTGTACATTCTCTCTATATGCTTTCACATATGCGTGTTGTCTCCTCCGATAGCCGATAAGCTCCTTCAGGACTGGGGCTGCTTTGTTTTTGTCCTTGTATCCCCAGCATCTAGTGCATAGCCTGGCACATAGTGGGCATTTAATAGATGCTTGTTGATTGATGATGAGAATCCCACAAATGAAGAAATCAAGGCCCAGAGAGATTAAGTGATTTGTCCATAGTTATAGTTGATAAATATTAGAGCCAGAAATCAAACCCAGGTCTCCTGACTCCAAAATAAATGTCTTTTTCTCCACATTTTATACTCTTCCAATCCAATACACATTTATTAAGCTCCTACTATGTGCCAGGTACTGTGCTAAGTGCTAGAGATACAATTAATAAAAAGAAAAACAGTCATTGACTTTAAGGAGCTTATAATCTAATGCGGGGAGACAACAAACAAAAAAGGAGGAAAGTGGGGGTAACCCTAAAAGGTACCAGTGCGAGGGCATTTCGTTCAATGAAATTGAAACCAGTAAGGACAGCAGAAGCAAAGTGGAGTGAGCTAAGAGTCTAGTTTCTGCTGTCTCTAAAGGAAGGATTTGGAAGGAGTTTGGTATGCTGCCTCTAGCCCTCCAATCAGAGAGGAAAGGTGGCTGAAGAAGATAGTGTCAGTCAAGACTTGAGTTAGCAGCCTGGTGATGACATTAGAGGTCAGTAGTTCAACCTGGGAGGCATCATGTTCAGTGGAATTGTAAAACTGACCAAGCAGCAGTGGATTGAGCCCTTCTACTGCCAAGCAATGCTGTCATAAATTCAATTTAATAAAAATAGCAAATACATAGAACACCTGAAGTCCACAAAATACTTTAGAGACATTATCTCCTTTGCTCTTCATAGCAACCCTAGGAAATAAGTATTCCAGTTTTATTGATCTCATTTTACAAGTGACAAAACAGAATCAGTGAGATAAAGTTGATTTGTCCTATGATAGTACAGCTGGTATCTGAAGACAGCTTTAAACCCAAGTCTCTCTTGACTCTCAATCCAATATTCTTTCCCCGTGTCATCAGTGTCTTAATAAACAATTATTCTGTAAGCAGCTACTGTGTGTTGAATACTGTGCCAGACTTTGAGTATGAGTTTAATTCAGCAAACATTCATCGTCTCTACAGTACACAGAGTCTAGTGTTCAGCTTTGGGTTCTAAATCCAGTTCAGTTAAACATTTGCAAAGTACGTACTATGTGCAAAGTACGGTGCTTATTTTGAGTGAGATACAAAATTTAGATGAGACAGGGACCCTGACCTCAAGAAGGTTTTCTTTTTAATCTCAGACTATGTATATTGGAATAAAAGTATAATTTGAAAATGTACCTGTTGTAAGGATG
Organism: Vombatus ursinus; assembly: GCF_900497805.2. Lineage (NCBI taxonomy): Eukaryota > Metazoa > Chordata > Mammalia > Diprotodontia > Vombatidae > Vombatus > Vombatus ursinus. The sequence continues at coordinate 3,181,881 of NW_020954641.1, read as the reverse complement.
GGATTAATTCAAATGTATATATGTGGACTCTCAGCAGACTGGTTTAAAGAAGCACAGGGTCAGCTGAATTTTTAAAACATCACTACCGAAAATGAGGGAGGAAAAAACCACATAAATAGCACAATAAATTTACAGAAATATTACAAAACATAAGAAAATATTTCGAACACAGTCATTTCAATTTGCCCTCATTGTTTGTTTGTTTGTTTTAATTTTTGTTTGTTCATTTGTATTCAAATTGAAACAGAATGAAAAGTTTGGAAATAAAGTGCTATTATAAGCTATTGGTAGTGCCACCCTACAGTTACCTACAGCCTACAGCTACAAGGCCAGCTTTTGCTTTTGTTTTTGCTTTTTTTTTTTTTAACAATAAGTAGAAAAAATGAGTACAATTTAAGCATTTTCTGTCTTATAGAAAACCATGGCAATGTTTTTTTTGCAAGTAGCCTAACCTTTTTCTTTCCTTTTTTATGATTTCTAAACAATTAAAATGTCCAAGTTGAAATTAATTCCATCCTCTGTCATTTGCAACTGCCCCAAATCCCAGTTGTAGTCATTGGAAATTCTGCAAGAAGATTCTCTTTTGAAAAATATTGGCAAATGTTCAGAATAGAAACAATGGATATTTCGGATTGCTGTATTTATTTTCATAAATAATGTACAAAAATTGCTTGCAAATATTTAAAAAAATTATTCATCATCACTTGGAGACTAGCTCTAAATATTATGGGTAAAGATTTTTGCAAACTTTCTGCAAAGCTTCTACCATCCAACACTAGAACTTTTAAAAAGTTTTGTGGAGTTTTCTTCTCTTCCCAGAGCTATCCAAGTCCCCTTTTTTACCTCCCCCCTCCCCCAAGTTCTTTGTACAAAATTAGTCCCAATCCATCCAGCATGAGGCTAGAAGACAGGCACCAGGGACTACAACCAACAGTGGCCCCTGATAAGTGTATAAGGGGTGCCAGAAAAAAAGCACTAAATGAATGAAACTGGCAGCGATCATAACTGTCATTTCTATAGTCATTTGACGTTGACAAAGCACTTTCCCAGAATATCCCTGCAAAGCAGATAAGAGTTCAGAGTGGTACAGTGGAAAATGTGCTGGATCTGAAGGCAGAAAGGCATGGGTTCAAATCTCCTCTTACTTCCTTTGTTAGCTTGGGCAAGTCTTTCACCTCTCTGGGCCTCAGTTTCTCATCTGTAAAATAGGTGTCAGGGCTAACTACTTGAACTCTAAGGTCTCTTCTACCTCTAATTCTAGGATCCTGTGACTACAGGTTCTCTGTGGTAAACCTATCTGTATCCTCTAGATGAGTGTATAGAGGTTCAGAAAGATCGACTTAATCAAATGATTTAATTACGGTCACACAGGTTTAGTTGTTAGAATCAGAATTTGAACCCAGGTCTTCTGACTTCAAGTCTAGTCTGCTTTCCACGGAAAACCAGTACTGGTTTTGTAAAGCAAAGAATCTTTTTTTATGCTTTGAATACATAACTTGACTTTCCACCTACCAACTACTTTCTACCCACTAATTTATCTCTTGCATAAGTTTGGATTTTCCTTTTGTTTTTCCTTAAGGCAGGGTGAACCTGTGCTTAGAGGTTAAGTCATGGGTGATTTGTAGCAGGGATGTGCTGGTAAATGTTTAACAGCAAACTGGAAACCCCTTCCCATCCCCCCCCCCCAAAAGATGCAGGACATACTTTCAAGTTTAATTTGAAGTATTAACATTTTCTCTATCACTTTCTTAAGCTAGATAACCAACAAAACAATAAACTAAGCCAGGTGGCACAGTCAGGAAGACTCGTCTTCCTGAGTTCAAATCTGGCCTCAGACACTTCCTAGCTATGTGACACTGGGCAAGTCACTTCACCCTGTTTGCCTCAGTTTTCTTATCTGTAAAATGATCTGGAGAAGGAAATGGAAAACCAATCCAGTATCTTTGCCAAGAAAACCCCAAATGGGGTCGTGAAGAGTCAGAACACACCTGAAATGACTTAACAGCAACTTTTTAGTGTTTGTCAATTCCCAAGGTATAAATGCTTACTCTGAAAATTTAACAACAGAATCTCTCAAGACTGTTGAAACTCACTCTAGCACACCCTTACTTATATATACCTCAATCATTTCTCTATTGAAATAAATAAGCCTTTTCTCTTCTCTTCTCTTCTCCTCTCTAGGGCATCCAGAGCATCTAATGAGGAGACCTTACCAAGGAATGCTACACTGTAGGTGCTGAGAAGACTGGGACTAGAGGGGGGGAGGGGGGAAATAACTAAATGAATGAATGAAATGGCAGCACCTATTTGAAAGGCATTCAAATCCTCATAGACTCAATTCCACAAAGAACAATGTCCAAGAAAGGACGGAGTAAGGGCGAGAAGCCTGAGGCGCTGATCGTGGCTCTTCAGGCTGCCAATGAAGACCTCAGGACCAAGCTCACTGACATTCAGATAGAACTGCACCAGGAGAAGTCTAAGGTGAGTTGGAAAGGGCAGCAATACGGTCACCCAGGAGCCATTGGCCTTTCCAGGGAGCACTAAAGGCTTTAGCCCACAGTGATGTCAGATTCTCCCCACCCCTCCTTAGAGGGTCATGTCATCAAACATGACCATGGGCCTTTCCCAGGTGGAGCATCACCACTGAAGCATCACCGGGAGATTGCCGTTTATTTCCTGACTCTGTCACTTACCAATAGCTGTGGCATCATGAAAGAGTGCTGACCTTAACTAGCTATATGTCCTTGGGCAAGTCAAGGCTTCTCTAGGCTTTGGCTCAGACATAGTCAGATTCTTTAAGAATCTTAAGATTTAGACCTCAACATGTATATACTTCATCTTATTATAATTCATCTCTTTCCAATCTTTCTTTTATAGACGAGGAAACTGATGTTCACAGAAATTAAGTGACTTGCCTAGTGGCACAGAGCTGGTAATTCTGGGAGGTAGAATTCAATCTCATACCTTTTGTCACCAAGTCCAGCAGCTTTTCCGTGACACCATGCAGCCTTCATGGGGTAGACTGGATGCTCTGTCAGATCCATTTCAGCTTGTACAATTTATATATGAGAACTCTTCCTCCTCTCCTTCTCTTACTTCTCTTTTTTCTCCTCTACAGCTAGGTGATACTCAGTAAGTGAGTTCAAATTTGACCTCAAGCACTTACTTAGATGTGTGACCCTGGGCAAGTTACTTAACCTCTCTATCTGCCTCAGCTTCCTCATCTGCAAAATGGAGACAAAATAGCACCTTCTTCTCAGGGTTGTTGTGAGGATAAAGTGAGATAATATTTATAAAGTACTTTGCAAACCTTAAAATGCTATACAAATTATTACTATATAAATG
>NW_020954641.1:3136979-3178526 GCF_900497805.2 Vombatus ursinus | reverse complement strand
AGGAATTGAAACCCAGGTACACACACTCTAAATTTACTGATCTGTTTGCTATATTAAGAGGAATCTGTGAAGAGAGAAAGAAAGAAAGAAAGAAAGAAAGAAGGAAAGAAAGAAAGAAGGAAGGAAGAAAAGAAAGAAAGGAAGGAAGAAAGGAAGGAAGAAAGAAAGAAAAAGAAAGAAAGAAAGAAGGAAGGAAAGAGAGAGAGGGAGGGAGGAAGGAAGGAAGAAAGGAGGATGGAGGGAGGAAGGAAGTAACTTTTTTATTGTTAAAAAAACTTCAAGAAATAAAAAAATAAACAAAAGAGGCAACTAAACCCAAGATAACCATGTAACTAAACCTGTTTACATTTTAAAAATAAAATAGTATTTCTATTATTGCATAGTAGAAAGAACGGGGAAGTTGGGACTCAGAATTGAGGTTTGTGATAAGATTGGTCTAAATGCCCTCCTAGACCCTTTCTATTGTGGAGATTTTATGATACTATGAACTCTGCCACTAATTATGTGACTTTCTCTGGACCTCCATTTTCCCATCTGAAAAATTATGGAAATTGGAGTGGATGACCACTAAGCTCTGTCCTGCTCTGAACACCAGGATTAATATTCCAATAGTTTTATCTTGTCCCTGAAAGAGGGAGCAGGGTCTAGAGATAGAAAAGACTTTAAAGATCATGTAGTTGAATTCTATCCTTTTACAGCCAAGGAAATTGATGCCTCGACAGCTCAAATGGCTTGCCCACAGTCACAGAAAGAATACTTGGCAGCTCTGGAATTCAAAGCCTGTTTCTAACTCTACTCTTCTAACTCCACAACAGTGTGCTGTACGGGACTACGCTCAGCCTTCCCCTCTCCCTGAAGTGTGAGACAACTGTTTCCACAGGGTTTTTAGCAAGCCTGCCCCAAGAGAGACTGGAAAAATTGAGTTGAAAATCCATCTTGAACTAGATGAGTACTCCAGCAGACATCCATATATCCAGCTTCATGTTTTTTTCTTAATCCTTGCCCTTCCTAAAGAAGCCCTCATCTCTGAAACCCACCCTGACAGGAATGCTGAAATTTATCCTGATTTCCCACCCCCTCTGTCTATCCCTGCCCCCAGATCAATAAGAATCTTTTCCCTGTGATCTCACATAGCACTTCATTTTCTCTTCTCAAATGTGCTTACCACAGAGAAAGTATGGCATAAAGGGTATCCCTTTGTGGACAATAAGCCAAGCTTAAAGTCAGAAAAACTCTACCTCTGATACAAGTGAGCTTTGTGACCCTAAATTTGTCACTAAATCTCTCAATGCACCAGGAAAATCTCAAAGAATGTCATAGGCAAGGAAGTTTCCCTAACAAGATATCCATTTACCAGTAAAATCACAGATTTACATATCCACACAAAAAGGGTGGAAAACCCATGCATTCATTGCAAAATATCATTCTGTGAGAATGGAGACCATATCTTAGCTAAACTTCATATATCTCTTCCAACCTCCCACCCCTACCTTTTGCACAGTGCGCTGTACTTAGTAGGGGCTCAATAAATGTCAGTTGAATGAACTGTATAATTTTACTTTAAAGAAATTTTTTTCCAACCTGAGTAGTAAATAAAGCTGTGATCCCAACCTCTTTACTTCCTTTCATAAATCTGCAATGCCCATGAACAAGCAATAATAACAAGTTACTACTACTACTACTGCCATTTATATAGTGCTTTAAGGTTTGCAAAATGACTTTATAATCATTTTCTCATTTGAGTCTTGAAATAACCTTGTGAGACAGGTGCTATAATTAACTCATTTTATAAATATGGAAAGAAGGCTAAGAGAAGTTCAGTCGCTTGCCCAGGGTCACACAGCTAGTGTCTGGAAGGAAATTGGAAACAGATGAGGTTAGAAGAGCTTTAAGGTCCCTTCTAGCTCTAAGTTCCATGTTCTACAATACCTTTCAGCTCCATGCTCTAAGTTCTAAAGTCCTTTCAGCCCTAGCATTCTGTGTTCTCAATCCAATCCAATAAACATTTATTAAGTGCCTGCTATTTGCCAGGCTCTGTACTAAGTGCTGGGGATACAATTTAGAACAAGAAAGACAAGCCTCTGCCTCAAGGAACTTACAATCTGAAGGGGGATCCAACACACAAAAGGAGGCAAGAAAGCAGAGGAGAAGGGTGGGACACCAGGAGATACCTTATCAAAACCAGAAAGGGGCAGCAAATGCAAAGTGGAGTGAGCGGAGAGTCCAGTTTCTGCCCTCTATAAAGAAAGGTATTGGGAGGAGTTTGGTACTCCTCCCTCCAGCCCTCCTCTCATAGGGGAGAAGAGACTAAGCAGTAAGTTTAGAAGTGTTGAGCTTATTCTGGAGGAGGGAGGAATCTTGTTCTGTGGAGTGGAAACCACACAGGGCAGCAGATGCAAGGTGGAGTGTTCTGAGGTGACTTCCATCACTATCATTCTATGATAACTTCATTGGTCAGGTTGAGGGGTACAGATTTAACTTTGGGAAAGAGAGGGAGAAAGGATGAAGCCAACGTCTAGCTAATATTCTCTCTCAAAATTTGTAGCCATTACATTCAAACTCATTCAAAACCTAAGCAATAGATTGAATTTGAAAAAAAAAAAGCAGAGTATCAGAAGCACACATTCTTTCCAGTTCACAAATTCTAAACTATAAAAACAGATTGAGCTTAAGTTTGAAAAAGGCTAAATGTCTAATCTGTTTCAGCATCAGTTTCTTTCTTTCTTTCTTTTTTTTAAGCAATTGGAGTTAAGTGACTTGCCTAGGGTCACACAGGTAGTAAGTGTCAAGTGTTTGGTAAGAGGAGGGATTTGAACTCAGGTCCTCCTAACTTCAGGGCAGGTGTTCTATCGACATCAGTTTCTAAACAAATTCGATGAGATTAGCTCCCCTTTGCAAAGAACATGAGTGTGGGGGCAGCAATTTTGAATGAGCAGATTTGCCTTCTTCCTTTCCACTTCCTCCTCTTCTGGTTTTTCCTACATTGGGTGTCTGGATAAATAAGAATTCCAGTAGATTACTTGTATACAGTACTCACCAGTCTGGCAGCAACCCTTCCAAGGGCAAGAGAAATTGAGAGGATCTATGCAATAAAGTAGTTTTATTGTAAATAACTAGAGTTATGATTTCAAAGGCCTAGGTCTTGCTAAGGAGAACACAAATTAAGCCAAGAAATTAGTTTGGGCTCCATATTTCTCTCTTAGACTGCAGAGAAAAAGAGAATAAATTAACTGAATAGTAAAAAATATCCTAGAAACTATAAGAAATTGCCACAATACTGCCTCAAATACTTAAAAACTTCTATCATGCTTTCCTAGTCTTTTTTGTGCTTTCCTAGTCTTCTACAAGTTAAATATCCCTAATTCTTTATATCAATTCTTGTTTAATGTGACCTCCAAGCATCTCACCACCCTGGACATGCCTCAGCTTTTTGATGCTTTTCCTAACTTGTGGTACCCAGAATTGAATATAATATTCCATATGCCATCCAGGGTAGAGTGAAATTATCACCTCCATCATTGTCAACATTGAATTTCTATGAGCATTGCCCAAGATTTCATTAGCTTTAGAGGCTGCTGTGGCACACTGATAATACTGACCAAAAACATCCAGATGTTTTCCACATGAAATACTGTTTGTCTATGCTGTGCATATCTTATACTTCTGCACTTGATTTGTTTGAACCCAAAGCCATCATCTGTTTTATATTTTATCTTAGTAGATTTAATTCATTGTCCTAGCTTGTGTAGATCTTTTTGGTTTCTAATGATGATCCACTGTGTTGGAGATGTCTTCCAGCCCCAATGTATTCTATGAAATTAAGAAGCATGAAGTTATACCTTTATTCATGCCATTGATAACAGTGTTACAATTCAGTGATCCTTGTTCCATTCATTCTCTGTATTGCATTCTTCCACCCTCCTACTTCCTAACTCAGGTTAAAATTCCCTTCTGCTTCTCCATCTTGTTTTTCTTTTGTTTTCCTTTTAAAGCCCTTCATCCATTCTTTCGAGTAACTCTTCATTCCCCCTGATAACCTGGATAATAGAGGATCATGCCTTTAGGTTCACAGTGATTCATAAATACTAATATTTGGGTCCAGTCATTCAATAAGTTCGAAACCCATCTCTCTTTACTCTCACCTATCTCACATCTCTTCATCTTGCCAATCACCACAGCAAGAACATCTGTGGCAAACATCTTGCTGGAAGCCAGGCATAGGACATATATGGCATTCCACTCATCTACCATGCCTTGTGGGAAAGGAAATTAATTTAGTCTGGCATGGCCTGTTCTTGATGAATCCCTGTTGGATTTTACTGGGTATTTCCTTTTTAAAATATTCACAAATCATCCTTTCCCTAGTGTGTTCTACCATTTTGCCAGGAATGGGAGTCAAGCTCACTGACCTTCAATGAAAATTGAGGCAAATGATCACCTTCAGTCTTGTGATACCATTTGTTCCTGAAGAGCTTTCAAAGATAAATGATAGAGGCTCAGAATATCACATCCACAAGTTCTTCTGGCACCTTGGGGTATAGTTTGTTTGGGGATGGTGACGTGGACTCATTGAGAACAGATAAGCACTGCCTTCGAATCCTTTCCAATTATTTGGGCTTTCAGCTCCCTGTTAATTATTTTTTTCTATTCTTCTCAACCCAGAGAACATTCTTTTTGGTTTAAAAAAATAGCAGTAGCAAAATAACAGTTGAATAATTCTGCTCTCTCTAGTCATTCCATGTAGTTGTCCCTTCTACCCCAGGCTGTGGTTAAATTACTCTTCCTTTTGTCCCTAACACAGTTCTTGAAAAAGCATTATATGTTGTTGTTAGTATTTATTGCAAAATGTAGTGAAGTGGAAAGCAGGCTAGCTTTGCATGAATGAAAGGAAGGAAGGAAAGAAAAGAAAGAGAGAGAATGAAAGAAAAAGTGAGAAAGAAAGAGATAGAGAACAGAGGAAGGAAGGAAGGAAGGAAGGAAGGAAGGAAGGAAGGAAGGAAGGAAGGAAGGAAGGAAGGAAGGAAGGAAGGAAGGAAAGAAGGAAGGGAGAGAGGGAGGGAGGGAGGAAAGAAAGAAGGAAGGGAGGGAGAGAGAGAGAAAGAGAAAGAGAGAGAGAGAGAAAACAGAGGGAGAGAGGGAGGGAAACTTGAAGGAAGGAAGGAAGAGCATTTATTAAGGGTTTAGTTTGTGCCAAGAATTGTACTAAGCACTGGGGATGCAAATAGAAAAAGCATGACAGTCCTTGCTGTCAAGGTATTCACACTGTAACTGGGAGAGTCAATATACAGAGAAAGTCCAACTGTATGAAGTATACAAAAGCCTGGACATCCTAAGAGTTCAGTGGCAATTTATGGGAGTCCTCAGGTCACATCAGTAAGTCAGATGACAAGGCATAGATGCAGAGCACATGGTAAGACCCACTGCCTGAAGAACAAGTGGCAGGGCAGTTGGTAAAGCCGAATGGACTTCCGTCTCTGTAGAAGGAATGGGTGATTCCTATCTCATCCAAGACTTATGAGCCATCAAGTAGCCCTCATAAGTTCTAGGTGACCTGGGACTGAGGAGGAAGGCGAGGGAAGGGAAAGTCAAGGAGGGAAGGATTTCTAACCTCCTAACCCTCCTAAATGAATTCTTAGTGGTCTGAGGCCAGGAGAAAGGGGAAAGGAAGAAGTCAGTGGGTAAAGAAGATGGATTCAAATCCAACTTGAGACACTGACAGCATCAATTTCCTTCTGTGTAAAATGAGGATCATAATAGAGCCAATCTCATGGGTTGCTTTGAGGATCAAATAAGATAAATTATATAAAGAACCTTGCACACCTTAAAGTGCTCTGTGAATGTTCTTCTCTTATTTTTTTTTCTTTTTGTGCTCTAGGTGGCAAAGCTCGAAAGAGAGAAAACCCAAGAAACCAAACGGATACGTGAACTGGAGCAGCGCAAACATACAGTCCTGGTCACAGAGCTCAAGGCCAAACTCCATGAGGAAAAAATGAAGGAACTGCAGGCCGTCCGGGAGAACCTGATCAAGCAGCATGAGCAGGAAATGGCACGGACGGTCAAAGTGCGTGATGGCGAGATCCAGAGGCTCAAGTCAGCCCTGTTTGCCCTCCGGGATGGCAGCAGTGACAAAGTAAGGACAGCGTTGACCATTGAGGCCCGTGAGGAGGCCCGGAAACTCTTTGACTCAGAACGCCTCAAGCTTCTACAGGAGATCACTGACCTCAAGTCAGCCAAAAAGCAAGTGGATGAGGCACTGAACAATATGATCCAGGCTGACAAAATCAAGGCAGGGGACCTGCGGAGCGAGCACCAGTCCCACCAGGAAGCCATCTCCAAGATCAAATGGGAATGTGAGCGCGACATCCGGAGGCTGGTTAGTAGAACCACTTGGCAGGGGCTGATGAAATCCCATTGTTCCTGGGATTGCTGTATTACCACAATGTCATGGTCATTGGGAAATGTGTCTCCCTATCACTGTTCCTCTTGCCTAGTGAACTGACAACCTTCCCTGAAAACACAAGGGAATTACATGAAATATACCACACACACACACACACACACACACACACACACACACACCAGAATTGGGTCTGTGGAATTAAAGTCCTTTGATTTCACCTTTCTGTCCTGGAAACTGTGCTCTATCAATGCTTAATTATACTAAGAGCTCACATTTCTATGATGCTTAAAGGTTTACAAAGGATAAAAATACCCAAGGATTTAAAGGCTTACAGTTATCCTAGATAGAAATTGTAGCCATAATGAAAGAAAAAAAATAAAATTACATCAGACTGAGAGGCATGAAGACCTGAGTTCAAATCTTGTTATCCAACCAACTCTTTGTGACTCCATTTTTTAAGCAAGGATACTAGAGTGGTTTGCCATTTCTTTCTCCAACTCATTTTACAGATAAGGAACTGAGGCAAACAGGGTTAAGTGACTTGCCCAGGGTCACACAGCTAGCAAGTGTCTGAGGCTGGATTTGAACTCATGAAGATAATTCTTCCTGACTCCAGGCCTGGTGCTTTAGCCAATGCAACACCTAGCTGCCTATTCATTTAATATGTGACCTTGGTCAACATATTGGTCGTTCTGGGTTTCAGTTTCCAACTTAATCAAAATAAGGTAGATAGTACAGCAGCAGAAGAATTAGCTCTTCAGTCAGAAGATTTCAGTTCCTATCTTGCCTTTGAAAATTATTACTTTTGGGGCAGCTAGGTGACACAGTGGATAGAGCACCAGCCCTGGAGTCAGGAGGACCTGAGTTCAAATCTGACCTCAGACACTTGACACTAGCTGTGTGACCCTAGGCAAGTCACTTCACCCCAATTGCCTCAAAAAAAAAAAAAAGAAAAGAAAAAAAAAGAAAGAAAATGATTACTTCTGTGGCCTTGGGCAAGTCACTTAACCTCCACAGACCTCAATTACCTCATCTGTAAAATGAAGGAGGTGGATTAGATGATCTCTTTCTAGATCTATGATCCCTACAATCCTAGAAATTCATGACCCTATGAACACATTATTATAAAACCTTTAAGGTTTATGATTTGCTTTCCTCTTCTCTGTGAGATATCTAGTGCAGCAGTTATCCCCATTTTGCAGATAAGGAAATTGAGGTCTAGAGAAATGAACTTAAGTTGCTCAGAGTTACTCACCTAGTAAATGGCTGAGCTAAAACTCCAACACAGGGTCCCCTGACTATCTAGCTTTATTCCCACTGTACCATGATACTTCTCACCAAGCATGTTTCTATAAGTATTTATAAACTGATTCCTTTTGGCCCAGATGTCTATAAGTAGTTGTCTAAATAGAGATAGCCAAGAGCACTGAACTTTGATTCAGGAAAGATGGGCTTGAATCCTAGCCTTGCCACTTACTATATGACCCCAGACAGGTCACTCTTTTTCTCTGAGCCTCAGTTTCTTCATCTGCAAAATGGGTTCAATACACATTTTTTAGTACTAATTACAGGATACTAATACTTTTTTTTTTAACCTAACTCACAAGACTGCTGCAAAAATGTGAAGTGTTTTACTTACCTTAAAGCACTTTGGAAATGCTATTATTAAATAGCTATCTCTTCCCAAATCATTTTGTCTTTGTGAGTCATTAGAGTTGGATTATTTTTAAGGGTCATTCCTGTGACTTTCAAAATGCCACTGAGAATGTCTTAAGTAGATTTTCCTGGTCAGCTGTCTAAGGACTCACACTTAAAAGCAGCCAAAAATACATGAGCTCAAATCATTTAAAAATAGAAACTGCCCTCCCCAAAGAAAGTTTCCAAGATGAAGGCTGTATTGAAAGCAGAAGAATCTTTAACAGCCAACCATCTGGTAGTGTATTTTCTAGGCTTAGCTGTACTCCTAAAGAGATGCTCCTTCCTGCTAATATGATTCACCAAGAAAGAGACATATGGGTCCCTTACCCTTATTTGACAATAGAGCCAGCGTAAGCAAAAGCCATAGCACCCATGGTGACCTTGAAAAGAAGCTTTTTAAGCACCCTGTACCAGAGTGTTTAGCATGTGAAGCCTCAAATTAAAGTAAAATCAAAATTGCCTTCAGTCATTAGAATGTACTTTATGGTCTTCCCAACTTGTTGATTTCTTTGGGAAACCTATTTCTGGGGCAGCTAGGTGACACAGTGGATAAAGCACCGGCCCTGAAGTCAGGAGGACCTGAGTTCAAATCTGGCCTCAGACCAAACACTTGACACTTACTAGCTGTGTGATCCTGGGCAAGTCACTTAACCCCATTTGCCTAAAAAAAAAACCTATTTCCTAGATGACATTTATAGATTTTAAATGAGGAATTCCAAAGACCTACACTCAAGACAGTAACTAGGTGCTGTATCAGATTTAAATTTTAAATCTAAAAAGTCGCTATTATAGGTTTCCTTTCTTGACATCCTCCTGGAATGCCTTACCTGGAATGCACAGAGGTGACCCTGGCATATCTAAGTCATTACAGTGGAAAGCTAGCTATGGCAGGCTCTACCAGGCTGGAGTGTTTGCCTGGATAGGTTCAGTGACAGACCATGAGTCCTTCATCTGAATACTAACCCAGCTAAGTGCAAAGAGGCCCCTTTCCAGAAGTGGGGACCCCAAAGAGGTTTTTTTTTGGCCACAACCACTCATAAAGGCAATCTCCTAAGTCATGGAGGAGCTGGGATCTATAATTGGTCTGAGGGAACACCCAGGCAACTGAAACTGTAATCTAAGAAGTCATGAAATAAGTATAGTTACCATGGAGTCAATCTGCTTTTTTTGACCCAAACATGTCCAGCCTACTGTGTTCTGAGATGAATCACAATTTTTGAATATTGTTTTTATTTAATTTGGTTTTTTTTGGTCTAGTGGAAAAAGCTCTGGATTTGGAGTTAGAAGTCTTAGTCTGAATCTTAGCTCTGCTACTTATTACTGAGGTTACCTTGGGCAATTCCTTTCTCCTCTCTGGGTACTAATTTCTTCATCTGAGAAAAAAACAGGGAGTTGAACTAGATGACCTCTGAGATCCCTTCTAACTTGATAGCTAGGATTCTTTTTTCTAACTTCTTCATTCACGGTTCTATTTAATACAATTGCTAATACCCCAAAGCCACAAAAGCATGTAGATAACATGGGCCCTGCTCTGTCCTTGGCCTTCGTAATGACATTGGCTGGTAGAAAGGAATGTAGGACCATGAACTCTGAAAGGGTCAGGTAAGTAGAAGGAGAGAGGAAGCAATGTTCAATGGTTTGCTATTCAGACCTTTTTCAAGGTCAAATCCACAAGTGGATCCTGCCATTCATCTACCATTTAAAGCATTTCTTTTTGCTGACTTCCATCCATTGGGCACCAATGGGACCTTCCTTTTATGATGAAAATTATTCCCTTATCAGAACTTTTTTTCTTTTTTAAATCAAAGCAGAAGGGTTTCTTTCATGATCCTTATAGACAAGGCCAGGCCTATAGAAGTCAAAGTTCGTATCGGTCTGCCCCAGTCTCCCCATTCTGTGATTCACATACCCACATACAGGGTGCTGCCTTCTTTTCTCTTTTCTCACATAAGATCTCACATTTAGAGCTAGAAGAGATCTTAGAAGTTATTTAATCCAATCCCTAAAATTATTTTTACATTTGTGTAAATGACAGATAAACCTTAATTTTTACATTTGTGTAAATGACAGATAAACCTTAAAGTATTATCTCTCCCCCTTCTTTCTCTCTGGCATTTGAATACAAAGAGAGAACAGTCAGTCTAAGGTAATGAAACCTTCAGAATGGAATTTACCAGCACCAGCCAGTGGGCAGGGGGAAGGACTTGAGAAGTCAGGGACCTTCCTGGCACCTCTGATAGACCCTGGGGAGCTGGTTGTCCGTTCCCCCCGAGTAATATATGTCAGGCACAATAGTTTAGTGGCAAGTGAACTGATTTTGGTGGCAGAAGAACTGGGTCTTAATCCTGGCTCTGCCCTTTATTAGTTCTGTGATCATGAAGTCATCTCACTGAACCCCCAGCATATCTTGGTGTTTGGAACATGGGGTTCATAATATCTGCCCTACCTAGGGCTACGTGAGGATCAGTTGAAATAATGGACCAATTTTTAAAGCTGTACAGAATTTTAAAACTCAGGTGGAGTATGGAGAATGTTTGGTGTAGAATCATAAAACCTAACTGCATGGTAGAGTGGAAAGAACACAGCCTCTGCAGGCAGAGGTTCTGGGTTCAAATACTATCTTTGGCACTCACTATCTGTTTGACATCGAGCAAGTCACTGAATTCTCTAAGCCTCATTTTCCTCATCTACAAAATGAAAAGGTTCCCCACTCCTGGATTAGATGATTGCTAAAGACCCTTTCAGTTCTAGCACCATGACCCTAGACATATCACCTCTCTGAGTCTCATGGTCCTCATTTGTATGATTAGGGAGTTGGACAAGATTATTATTGTTATAATCATCATCATTATCATAATCTAGGTGATGCGGTTGATAGAACACTAGCCTTGGAGTCAGGATGATGAATTCAAATCTGGCCTCAGATGGTTACTAGCTGTGTGATCCTGGGCAAGTCATTCAACTTCTTTTTGCCTCAGTTTCCTCATTTATAAAATGGTGATTAGAAGACTTGGGTTCAAATCCTGCCTTGGTCACTTACTACCTGTGTGCCCTTGGGTGAGTCATTTACATTAGCCAGACCTCAGTTAGCCTCTCTGTAAAATGAGGCCACTGGTCTTTGTGGCCTCTAGGGGTTTCCTTCCTACTCTAAAGCCGTGCTCCTCAAATGCTGCAGTATATCAATCAATGAACCATGTCATCTGGGACCTGCCCCACCTCCCTTATTACCACTAACTCTACTCAGACTTTGTGGTGTAAGGGCTAAGCTTGTTGCTAAGCTTCGATTCTTCTGGGACATGGAAAGGGAAAAACGACCTCACATCAAGATCCCTCCAGCCTCTCAGGACTTTGAATTTTTGTGGGGCCCAGAGTCACATTAAGCCATCTCGGCTTAGGAATGTGACTCTAATCAATCTATACCTTCCTTAGTTCTAATGACAATGGCCAACATTTCTATAGTGCTTTAAACTTTACATTGTGTTTTTCTTATAATGGTCCTGGGATGTTGTGAAAATAAATAATTTTTTTTTCTGAATTTGCGATTTCGTCAATGAAGGGAATTCCCAGTGAAGAAATGCTCTCTACCAATGGAGATCTACCACTGCCCTCTAATTTAAGAGTGGCCAAGGACACTGAGAAGCCCTGGCTTGTGTAGAATCATTAGAAGTTGAATTTGAACCCAGGTTTTTCTTGAGGCAGGCTCTCTAACCACAATGCTGACACTATATTATACAGTATTGACACTCAAATTAATTATTACTGTTTCTATTTGACCAGCGAGGAAAATGAGGCTCAAACAGTTGAGATGATTTGACCACAAACACATGGGAAGGAAGGAAAACAAATATTTATTAAGCATCTGTTATGGGCCAGACACTGTGCTCAGCTCTTTACAAATATGATCTCATTTCACAACAACCCTAGGAGTGGGTGCTATTATTGTCCTATTTTATGGTTTGAGGAAACTGGGGCAAACAGCAATTAGATGACTTGCCCAGGGTCCCACAGCTAAAAAGGCAGATCTGAACTCAAATCTTCCTGACTCCAAGTCCAATGCACTACACTACCCTGCTGCCTGATAACCAATCAGTGTTAAATAAGGCTTTCAACCTTATTTTTGATGATGAGACCAGTGCCCTTTCCATGACACCGCATCATCTATTCACAATTATCAGATACTGGGCAAAGCTAAGATCTTGCCAATGAGGAGGTGCCAAGTAAGATAGACTGGGACAAATTTCAAAAGGGTTAGGATGGCTATATTCATAATAAAGAATTGTTTTATATAATGATGATATAATGATAATGATATAGATATATATGATGATGATATGTAATTAATGATATATAATCATCATCATCATCATTAGAACATTTTATTATCATTAAAATGCCAATTATAACTGTCAGTCAATAAGCATTTAGTAAACATTTACTGTGTTCTAGGCTCTGTGCTAAGTACTGAAAATACAAACAAAAGCAAAAGAGGGTCCTGGCTCTCCAGGAGCTCACCACCTAATGGGGAGCTCACAGTCTAATTGTTAACATTGACATAACCTTGTAGAGTTTGTAAAAGGCTTTACATCTCTGTTTCATTTGATCTTCACAACCATGTGAGGTCAATTGTACATGCATTATTATCCCCTGTTTTAAGTGAGAGCTGTAGGGAAAGGAATGAGCATCTATATATGTGCCCAACACTGTGCTAAGTGCTTTTTACAAGTATTATCTCATTCACCCCATTTTATAGTTGAGGAAACTGAGGCAAACTGAGGTTAAGTAATTTGCCTAGGCATGCACAGCTAGTAAGTATCTGAGGCCAGATTTTGAAATCAGGTTTTCCTGACTCCTGGCCCAGCACTCTAACTACTGTGCTTCCATCTGCCTCTAGTCAGGAAAACCTAGGTTCAAATCCAGCCTCTGACACATACTGGCTATGACATTCCCTCATTCTTTCTGCCCCCCTCCCCTATCCCCACTCATCAAACTTCTGAGTACCTCTGTTAATTTTCTATGACCATAAGCTGTACTAGCTACATGATCCTGAGCAAATCACTTAATCCTGTTTGCCTCAGTTTCCTCATCTGTAAAATGAGCTAGAGAAAGAAATGGCAAACCACTCCCGTATCTTTCCCAAGAAAACCCCAAATGGAGTCACACAGAGTCAGACACATCAGACATGACTGAAAAACAAAAAGATCAGATGCAGTTCTGTTTTTTGACACAAGGTGTTTCATTAGTCATTCCATATACCAGAGGTGGTGCGGTGGATAGAGTGCCAGGCTTGGAGTCAGAAAGACTCATCTTTCTGAGTTCAGATATTTACTAGCTGTGTAACCCTGGACAAGTCACTTAACCTTGTTTGCCTCAGTTTCCTCATCTGTAAATGAGCTAGAAAAGAAAATGGCAAACCATTCCAGTATCTTTGGCAAGAAAACCCCAAAAGGGGTCACAAAGAGTTGGACACGACTGAATAACAACAAAACAACATACCGGCGAAATCACAGGTACAGTTTTAAAAAAGGGGGGGAGGAATTATAGAAGAGAAAACAGAGAGGCAAACAGGTTAAGAGACTTACCCAAGGTCATACGGCCAACAACTAGCAGGACTGGAATTCCAACCCAGGTTTTATGATTCAAAATCCAAGGGTCCTTTCCATTATGCTGCAGTTCTCTCATTATGTCATGGTATTATTACTGTGGAAAGTGGCTTCCTTCCCTCCAAAATACACATATATACAAGCAAACAGTACTTTGAACACACATTCAGTTGTCTGTATGAACTACCTCGTTGTTGCTGTTTTTAAGTCCTTCTCCTACACCTAATTAAAATGTACAATTCCTTCCTTCCTGAAACAGAACATATAATTAGAATCAAAAGACCTGAGTCTGAATCCTGCTTTTGCCACTTATTATATTTATATGTCCCTGAGTAACTCACTTTACTTCTCCCTGACCTTCATTTCCTCATCAAATGAGCAAATCTCTGTGAAGCACTTAACACAGTGCCTGGTACATAGTAGGTACTTAATAAATGTTTGTTCCCTTTCCTCATATATGAAATGAAGGAGTTGGGTTAATAATAATCTTTAAAGACCCTTCCCACTATACACAGTCCCATGATATAGATAACTTGTGTAGTGGAAAGAATTCTGAATTTAGGATCATGAGACCTGGGTTCAAGTCCCAGCTTTGCCACTTCCACTATGAGCTTGGGCCAACTCCTAATTGGTTTTTGCAAGCAGTGGGTATGTTCCTCTCCCCAGGCCAGTTTACTGATCTGTAAAATTCAACATTTCAGCTTATTGATATCTAAGGGCCTCTCTCTATATTGTTAAGTTCTCTAATCCTTTCATATGAATGTTATTCATTAAATTCTCCACATTATTCAGTAGCAAAAGAACTAGTAATCAAGGAAAACAGGTTAATCTCTCATTACTGCTGTCCTTGCAGTTTTTGTTGTATGGGAGGGAAGCATAATGTGGTGGAAAGAGCTGGATTTGGAAGCACAGGACTTGAGACCAAGTCCGTAGTCTGTCTCTTACTTTCTGTGACTCTACTATTTACTATCTGTATGACTTTGGGCAAATCCCCTCCTATCTCAGTGCCTTAAAGCTGAGGATCCCCAAGAACTCTTCCAGGTCTGTCATCTTGTGACTCTGTGACCTCGACTTGTTTCTCCTCTCATTCAGATGGATGAAATCAAGGCCAAGGACAGGATTATCTTTTCCCTGGAAAAAGAACTGGAGACCCAGACAGGCTATGTCCAGAAGCTCCAGCTGCAAAAGGAGGCTTTGGATGAGCAGCTCTTTCTGGTGAAGGAGGCTGAGTGCAACATGAGCAGCCCCAAACGAGAAATTCCAGGAAGAGCAGGAGACGGCTCTGACCACTGCGGCAGCCCTGTAAGTCTGGTCCTGGGGACATGAGCTCTGGTGCCATTTTTTATTTGCTCTATCAGACTTTACAGTTTGCCTGTTAGGCTCTTTCTTATCCCCATCCCAGCCCCACTCAGTTCACCTCAGAGAATATCAATCCTACTTCTCCCTACCAAAACCACTACCATCCAGATAATGGGGGTTTCTAAACTCCAAGCAACAGTCTGGTCAGCATCCCATTAGCGTGCCCCAGGAGACTCACAAATCTCTCTTCCTATCTCCTATACCTGTGGTTTTAGCCCCAGCACACCTGCCTGGCTTCCAACCTGTGGTTAGAATTAGAAGTTGGAGGCAAAAGACTTTGCCTCCAGCCAAGACTGGTAATTTTCCCCTGTGGGAGCAGTCAGAATGGAAGTTGGTCAAAACACTCATAATCTATAGGGGTGAACATTTATCATCCATCGTTGATTCCAAAAAGGGCCATTAGTGGATTGTAACCTTTGGAATGGCTGCCTAAAAGCTTATAGTCCAATTTAACTACCCACTAAATTCCCTCAATGTCTATCATTAGTAAAGAAATTACTTTTAGGACTGCAGTGCTGGAAATGAGTATATATGTTTGATTTATTTTTTATATGAGACCTGTCAGCTCATCTTACAAATCATTTAATACTTGCAATATACTGAATAACCAATTTTAAAAAAAATTGTTATTTTTAATATCTCAACTTGAGTTCTACTCTAACACCACACAGTACTATGAAAGTGACCTTGGGTTCTCAAGGTTACAGCAATGGAGCCCAAGTTCATGCAGATTTTAACCAAGATGAAAAAGTTCTTAGAAGTCTGCATGTCTGACATCTGAGGACCAGTCTAGTTAAGCTGAAGGAGTTTCATCAGTGAGTTAGGCATAGGGTAAGAAATTTGGAGGTCACAACCACAGACTGACTATCAAGCAGGAGAGAGGTTGTAATCTGCACCACTGAGAGGAATGCCTCATATTTAAATTGTTCTAAGAGTTTCCCCTTTCCTAAGAGAGATAAGAGGGAATTTCTTCTCCCAAATGTCAAAATCTGGCCTTGACTGGATGGGAGAATGGTGGAAAGAGATAATGGAAAGATCTTTCCTTTTTCCTCCCTGACTAAGAAAAGGTATGGTTATCACTCTTCCATTCTGGGAAGAGAAATGAGCAAAGATTTTATTTTCCTGAGGACTGATGAAAAGTGTTTGGATTTTGTTTTGTTTACAGGACTTACGAAGAAACCAGAAGAGAATAGCTGAGTTGAATGCCACCATAAGGAAGTTAGAGGATAGAAATACATTGCTTGGAGATGAAAGAAATGAGTTGGTGTGTATTAAGCCAGTTTCGCTTCTCTTGGGGGTCTCAGATGCTTCAGGTTAGCTTGAATAGTAAAAGAACAAACCATAATCACTTACCTCACTGTAAAGGGTCAGTGTCCATAATAGTTAGCTAAACATGGCAGCTAGGTGGAATGAACACCAAGACTGGAGTCAGGAAGCACTGAATTCAAATCCAACCTCAGATACTTCCTAACTGTGGGACTTTGGGCAAGTCACTTAACCCTATTTGTTTCAGTTTCCTCATCTGTAAAATGAGCTGGAAAAGGAAATGCAGACCACTCCAGTATCTTACCCAAGAAAACCTCAAGTGAGGCCATGAAGAGTTATACTTGCCTGAAATGACTGAACAACAACAACAAAATGGGGATAATAATAGCATCTATCTTTCAGGGTTGTTGTGAGGTTTAAACGAGATCATATTTGTAAAGGTGTTAGCACAGTGCCTAGCACATAGTAAGAGCTAGATAAATGCTTATTCCCTTCTTCCATTTAATATAGTTGCTGGTAGATTCCTAATTTCCTTCCCTTTCCCTTAAATCCTCCAGTATAGCTTGCCATCAGTGCTTTCTCATGTTAGGAATAGGACCTTAGACTCTCAAAGTCTGTGCCCGTGGAAGACAAGTTCTGGGAAGTCCTACCAGGAAGTGAGGTGACAGTCAATCGAATGATGGATTTGGAGTCAGGACAACCTGATGTCATATCCTGCCCCAAATGATTACTAGCTGTGTGACTCCAGACAAGTCCATTAACCCCTCTCAGCCTCCATTTCTTAATCGGTAAAATGGTGAGAATAATAACATCCACCTCACAGGCTTGTTGTGACGATCAAATGAGGTAATATGCATGAAGTGTTTGTAAATGTTAAAGTTTACATATTTATTTAAAACAAATGATAACTTATTATTATTACTATCAAGCTATAAAGGTCTCCAGTTTGACAGGTTATTTGCCTGTGTTCTGGGAACCAGCTTAGCTAGGATTAGAAGTTGGTGACAGCTAGGTGGCTCAGTGGATAGAGTACTGGCCCTGAGGCAGGAGGATGTGAGTTCAAATTTGACTTCAGACACTTACTAGCTGTGTGACTCTGGGCAAGTTACTTAAGCCTGATTGCCTGGAAAAAAAAAAGATAAAGAAAGGCAAGAAGTCTGACCACCAAGTAAAGAACTTTTCAGTCCCAGTGACTTATTAAACCATCTCAGGAAGCTAGATGACACAAAGGACAGAACATTAGAATTCAAGTCAGGAAGACCCAAGTTTAAATATTGCCTCCGAAACTCATTAGCTGAGTGACGCAGGAAAACGTCACCCCCTTTCAGCCTCAGCTTACTCATTTGTAAAGTAAGGAGTGCACTCCATGGCATCTAAGATCCCTCCTAACTATAAATCTATTATCTTCTGATATTTTAAGATGGGGAATTGTTGTGATATGCATGACCAGAGTGCATATCTTTGAAGCATTCCTTCCAATATCTGACATTCCTGCTTGCAGTGCCCTGTGACCTCAGTCAAATTTGCAAATCAAATTATATGTTTGCCATTTGGGAGGAAGATATATTAATAAGTTGGGGGCACTCTAAAGTATAAATCGGTAGAAAGTAAGCTTACAGAATCACATTGGAAGAAGCCTTAGAATCCATCTAGTACGATCTCTGTCTGAACATGAATCCCATCCTGCCTTTGCCTCAAGACCTCTGGTGAAGAAGATTCCATCCTCCAGAGGTGAGCCATACATTTTTGGACAACTTTAATTGTAAGAAATATTCCCCCTTCCTCCTTATATCAAGCCTAAATCTGCCTCTTAAAACTATTTTTCCTAGTTCTGCCCAGTCTCTGGGGTCAAGAAGAACAAATCTAATCTCTCTTCTATTTGAAAGTCATTTAAATACTTAGGAATAGCTCTCAGGTCACCCTAAGTCTTCTCTATGAAAACATTCCCATTTCTTCTATAGATTCTGATGTAACATGGTCTCTCACTTTCCTGGCCCCCTTCCTCTGGATATGTTTCAGCTTTTCCTTCCTAATGTGTGGCATAAACACCTGAAAAGGGTTTTCCAATGTGTTCATACTCAGGCAGAGTACAGCGAGAGCTCCTCCCACGTCTTGCCTTCTGCATACTGTGCCTATTTTCATGCAGTCAAGAATAGTATCCGCCAAATCAGCTGCTAGGTCAGAATTTATTCTTATTGAACTTGAAGTCCCCAAAAGCATCTTTTCTCAGGAACTGCTCTGTAGTCATGTGGGGCCCATTTGTACTTGTAAAGTTGATTGCTTTTGGTTTGTTTGTTTTTTATCCAAATGTAGGACTTTACATTGATATCTCTTAAGTTTCATCTCATAGAATTCATCCCATTGAAATATTATTGATTCTCGATCCTTTTATCCACTGGGGCTTGCTCCCCCTCCTAGCTTTACACGTTTGATAAACATGCTATCTGTGCCAACATGGATAAAAATGTTAAACCTCACAGGACCAAGGACGGGTCCCTGGACACTCCCTCATCCCATATATCCAGTCCAAGTGTTATACATTCTACCTCCTCAATATCTTTAGTATCCATGCCTTTCTCTCTCCTCACACCACCACAATTCTAGTTTAGACTAATCACTCTTTGTCTGGACTGCTGCAATGGTACTCCCCACTTCATGCCTCTCCCTCTTCTAATCCATCTTCCATATGGCTACCAAAGAGACTTTCCTAAATCACAGGTCTGAGTATTTCATTCCCTTTCTCAGTAAACTTTTAAGGCTCCCTATTGTCTGTAGGATAAAGTGTCAACTCCTCTTGTTGGTATTTAAAACCCTTCACAACCTTCCTCCTCCCTACTTTTCTAGCTTTGCTATACTTCACTCCCTTTCATGTTTCCTGGGATCCAGCCAAACTACCCTTCCTAGTATTCCTCAGATACAACATTCTATCCCTTTCTCCTGTATAGCCTTTGCACAGACTATTTATCTCCCATTCCTTGAATTTATTTCTTCCTCAATTCTATCTCCCATTATCCCTAGTTTCCTTCAAAACTTAGTAGTGATTTAAGTTCCAGATATTATACAAAGCCTTTCCTTATTCTCTCATAAGCTAGTGTGCCTCCCCCAGCATTTTTTTTTTACCTCATACTTATTTTATATGTATTTTGGATATACTTGTATAGCAAGGTTAATTAAGGTCAACCACATTTCTTTGTATGTCACCCCTCAGCCTACCATTTGACTTATTGTTATGTTTAATTCTTATTATCCTAAGCTCAAAAGCAATCTAGAGGCATGGTTAAATAGTTTCTTATTAATTAATAAAACTGCAACTTCTTTCTCACTAATTAATCAATGGACTGAAACCCTCACCACAGTTTATCAATTATTTATTGAATAAACTGAAGAAACTTATTTTCCAAATAGTACTCATTTATTAACAAATAAAATCATTAGTAAAGCAAAGACATAAATAACCATAATATTTTGGCTGTGAGAAAGTTCATAGTCAAGAGTCACCTCAAATCTTCAATATAATAATAGATGGCTTCTCTTCACTTCTAAAACCATAATTTCACCACTTTCTTTGCTATACTGATTAAAGTCTCCTAACAATTTTCTTCACATTTCTCCTCAAGATAAAAGTGAAATTGAGACTCCCACAAAATAAATTAGGCAAATCCTATTTTTGCCCTTTCTTCAGTCATCATAGGAAAGTCTTTCCAACATACACTGTACTTCACAGTTCTTCCCAGATTCTTCTTAGAATTGTCTTTATAATAGCTCTTTAAAATATAGCAATTAAAACAGCCTCAACAAAACAAAAATGTATTTCTACCTTCTTCTTTATCTCTTCCACAGACTCCTCATAGATCCTCCTAGGTCCAAGATAAAACATATACATTCTGCCATAATCCATAGGGAGAAGCACCTCATAACAAGACCTTTTTCAGTTTATTTCAAACTGCCAACAGAAACCATCTTTTCTGAAACATTAGGTTTGGCGCTTAAAGATGCACTTGCAGGGGCAGCTAGGTGACGCAGTGGATAGAGCATCAGCCCTGAGGTCAGGAGGACCTGAGTTCAGATCTGGCCTCAGACCAAACACTTGACACTTACTAGTTGTGTGACCCTGGGCAAGTCAATTAACCCCAAATGCCTATAAAAAAAAAGTACACTTACAGTGCCTATAGTCTCTATAGGAGTGGCACATGAAGTACTTATATTTGTACGTCAGTAAATAAACATTTACTAGATATTATGTGCATATAACATTTATTAAATGATATATATGTGTGTGTATGTATGTATATATGGAAAATAAAATACCAAAAAAAAGTTTTTTTTTTTAAAAAAATATGGTCCCTACTCTCAAGGTGCTCAGAATCTTAAAGGTGGAGACAACATGTAAAAATTGTACATTTAAGATATCTATGATATAAATGGAAGGCAGTCTCAGAGAGAAGGCACGGGCCATGGAAAAAGGAAATTGAGGGAACCAAGAAGGACTCCTGCAGAAGAGGGCATTTAAAGTGAATCTCAAAGGGAAATGGGGAAGCCAGGAGGTGGAGGTGAAGAGGCAGAGCATTTCAAGCATGGAGGATGGCCGTTCAAAATGATATGAAGTCACGAGATGTAATGTCACGTATAAGGAAGAGCAAGAAAGCCAGTGGATCATAAAATATATGAAGAGTAAAATGTAGGAAGACTGAAAAGATAGGAGTGGCCCAGCTTGTGAAAGGGTTGAAAAGTCAGAGGATTTTAGATTTCATCCTGGGGATAATAGGAAGCCACTGGAGTTTATTGAGTAGAAGAGTAACATAATCAGATCTAACTTTTAGAAAAATCACTTTGGCAGCTGAGTAGAAGATATGTCAGAGAGAGGAGAGATTTGAGGTGACAAGATCAACCAGAAGGCTATTGTAAAAGTCCAGATGTGAAGTGAGAAGGACCTGCACCAGCATAGTGACTGTATGAATAGAGAAAGGAAAAATATACCAAAGATGTTATTAAGGGTGAGATGACAAGACTCAGCAACAGATTGGTTGTGAGGGTGTGAGAGTGAGGAGCCGAGGGTGATAGTGACGTTGTGGGTAATGGAGAAGATGCTGCTGTCCTCAACAATAGGATCTGAGTTTCTTGAAGTCAGAAACGGTTTCATTTTGGTGTTTGTGTACCCAACACTAGCATATCCTGGCACACAGTAGGCACTTAAGAAATGCTTATTGATTGATTGACTGTATCTGTAAAAAAAATGTGTGTGTGTGTGTGTGTGTGTGAAACAGAGCTCAAAGCCATATATAAGCCACTGCCAAAGTTTTTTAAAGGAACTGAGGGTCTTTAGCCTAAAGAAAAGAAGACTAGTGATAGCTATAATTGCTTGTCTTCAAGTGTTTTAAGGGCTATCGAATCAAAGAGGAATTTGTTCTCCTTAATCCCAGAGGGCAGGACTAGGAGCAAAGGTTTTAAGCTGAACATAATTAGATTTATGCTTAATAGAAGGAAAGGCTTCCTAACTATTGGAGCTATCCAAAACTGACTACATAAGGTAGTGAGCTCTCCATCAGTGGAGGTCTTGAATAAGAAAATGAATGAGCTTCTTTCACGAATATCATAGAAAAGATTCCTGTTCAGCTATGAATTAAACCAAATTATCACACTGGTTCCTAACAACTATGAATTTATGTGAGAGACAGAGAGAGAGAGAGGCAGAGACAGAAGCAGAGAGATAGAGACAGAGAGACAAAGGCAAAGAGACGGACAAAAAGACAGAGAGAGAGATAGAGAAACAAAGACAGACAGATGGAGAAGACAGAAAGAGTCAGAGAGACAGAAGCAGAGGCAAAGGAGATAGAGGCAGAGAAAGAAGCAGAGAGGGAGAAATAGAGACAAAGAAGGGGTGTGTGTGTGTGTGTGTGTGTGTGTGTGTGTGTGTGTGTTACACATATGAATTTGTATGAATGAATGACTGAAAGGTAGGCAGGAGCCAGAATGGATTTTGTTCAGGAAGTGAAACGATCTATTATTTGAAGGATCCACAGGACTTAAATGGAGGGAAGAAAAGAGAAAGGGCCTGTCAGGTGGGAGAAATAACATCAACAAAGGTTTGGAGATAAGACTAAACAGATTATGTTGGAAAGACAATGAACCTAAATAAGGCCAGAAATTGTCTGGTTTTTTGTTTGTTTTGTTTTTTTACTTTTCAGTGGGGGGTGGAGTTGAGAGAAACCTCCTTGCTTATTTCTTTTCACAGTTAAAACGTGTACGAGAAACTGAAAAACAGTGTAAGCCTCTCCTGGAAAGGAACAAGTGCCTCACCAAGAGAAATGATGAGCTGATGCTGTCCCTTCAGCGAATGGAGGAAAAGCTAAAAGCTGTCACCAAGGAGAATTCTGAAATGGTTCGTATCACCAGAAGTGCAGAGCAGCACTTTTTTCGTAGAACAGTATAATGCAAAGGAGGTGAGACTAAGTTTCAAAGCTCCAATTCTAGCTCTGATGCTTATGGAGCTTGTGACAGTCCCTTTCCCTGAGCCTCAGTTTCTACATCTGGAAGATGGGAATAACAATAACTGCACAATCTACCTCACAGAGATGTTGGGAGGAAGGGAAACTGGTTTATAAGACACAAAGTGATCATCA
This sequence comes from Vombatus ursinus, assembly GCF_900497805.2. Taxonomy (NCBI): domain Eukaryota; kingdom Metazoa; phylum Chordata; class Mammalia; order Diprotodontia; family Vombatidae; genus Vombatus; species Vombatus ursinus. Next base: position 3,155,583 of record NW_020954641.1, on the reverse strand, counting down.
TCCACAGTCATAAGAGTCATAGTTATGGGAAACAGTAGTAATGTTATTCCATAAAGTTGGCTCATTAACCAAAGCAGAAAAGTGAGCTCATTTTCTCTAAGTATGATTTCTTCTACAGCTAAGTCCCAAATAGATTACTGCAAATAATGAATCCCTGAAAGTGGTCACACATATTTGAATTTGCACTTTTTGAATTTATAATTATATAAAATATGGTACTTGGCTCTAGCCCAGTGGAAATATGTAGTATGGATTTGAATGATGCGACCATTTCAGGGGATTCATTGTTCACACTAAGCAGGCCTAGCTATAAAATAAGCGAGCACCAGAGATTACTCACTTTTACATCATGGCCTTCTAAATGTTTAGAACTATAAGAATGTTTCCAGGAAACTCAGAGTATCCCTCTATGAGTCATGGGCAAATTTCAAAGCCAGCAGAGCTTCCCCAGCAAGGCTTTAGCCCAGTCTCTTAGCCAGCTGTGTACAGGAATTTCTTTCTAGGAATTATGCTACCATGCAGTTGACAGGCATAATAGCCCCCTGGGCCCCATGCTATTGTAATATCAAAATGGAATATACCTGAATACCAAAACATGCAATTCTGTGTAGATTTGCCACATGTCTCAGTTTATGGTATAACCCAGGCCAAATACACAGTCTTCATAGGCCAACAAAGATTATGACTATATAAATAACTATAAGTGTACTGGTTCACATTTTCTGTAGCAGATGAAATGTAGTTAGGAGGGTCTGTTAGATTCAGTCTCCAAACCTAGAGGAATCTACCTTCTCCATGAATTTTCTGTGCCTTTCAAAAGTCTCCTGTTTCACTAATGATGAGATGTCCCTCCCTCCTTTCAGGACAGAGGTAGAGGACTATGGATGTGAAATATGTTACATGGTATTAAAACACATCAGTTTGTTAGCTGGTTTTGCTTAAATGCTTTCTTTGTTAAAATGGAAGGTTTATTGGGCAGGTATGGGAGGGTATCTAAGAGGAAATAACATTGGTGCAAAAACAGAAGGCAAAAATTTTTTTAAAAAGTCTCCTCAACTTTATTTATTTTGTAATTTTTTAACTTAGAGAGATAAAATGACATCACATCCTCCTTTGAAGAAGTTAAAGTCTCTGAATGACCTTGACCAAGCTAATGAAGAGCAAGAGACAGAATTTTTAAAACTTCAAGTCATTGAGCAGCAAAACATCATTGATGAATTGACTAGGGTAAGTTATAATCACAACTTACCTGTCATTAATAGGTAGCCTACAAAGATCAACTATTGATGGTAAGGTCAACTCAGGGACCACTTCTTATAAGAACCTTGCTCCTCCTCCCTCAAACTATTTGGTAAATATTTTGTTCTCACTAATCTCTGTCCCTATTGTTTTCTTCCAGTAGAAGGTAAACTTTCTGAGGGCAGGAACTGTTTTATTTTTAACTTTGTATCTCCAGCACCTGGCACAATATCTGGACTATAATAAATTCTTATTTAATCAGAAATAAAGTTGCCCCCAATATTGACCTACTATCCTGGCACAAAGACCAAGTGGTCACACAGTAAGCATCAAGATGGCATACAAGGGCCAGTATGTTCATTAGGCATTAGCTTGTTATGGAGTACCCTCCAGCCCCCAGACTCATTCTGTCCCTCAAACAAAAAGTATTTTAAAATACCTGCTTAAAGGCAACTTCTATAATACTAAGTGCACCAGATTTGAGAGTCTAAAGGCCAGGGTTCAGACCTCAGTTCTGATACTTCCTAGCTGCATGGTTATAGGCAAGTCATTGAATCTTAATAGTGCCTCAGCCCCTCCTTTGTCAATTGGGTATCAAAAGATTTGTACTACCTAACTCAACAGGATTATTGTAAGGAAAATCTTAAAGCACTATGCAAATGAAAGTTGTTATTTTGTGGTAACCAAGGAGGCCTTCAAAGTTTTAAAGAACCTTGGAGATTTATCTAGTCTATTACCCTTATGACGGGGAACCTGAGGCCTCAAGGCTGCATGTGGCCCTGTAGGTCTTTAGATGCGGCCTTTTGACTGCGTCCAGGTTTTATAGAACAAATCCTTTGATTAAGGGGATTTTTATTATATAAAAATATATTGTTATATATTATTACATGTTAGTGTTTTATATATATTATATATTGTATATTATTATATGTTATATATTATATATATTATATTATCCTTAATAAAAGGATTTGTCTTGCAAGAGTTGAACTCAGTCAAAAGGCCACATCTAAGGACCTAGAGGGCCACATGTGGCCTCAAGGCCATAGGCTCCCTACTCCTGGTATAGATATTGGAACAGAAAATCAGAGAAGCTAAAAAGCTTGCCTAAAGTCACTTAGGAAAGCAGAAGACAGAATTTCTTGCCTTATTAAGAGTCTTAGAGTAATTTCATAAGGCCTTAGTGTAACCTGGAGCATACTCAAAGAACTCAATTTCGAAAATACATTAACTTGTACCATGTTTTATATCTTCATAGTGCTATCATGGGGGTTAGGTTAGGCAGTTATGATTGTCTCCATTTTAAAATGAAGAAACTAAAGTTCAGAGAGCATGATTTAGTCATTAACTCAGTGTGTGATCATTGGTATTTGTGTTAGGAAGTTTTTGTGTTAGGTGCCTCTTAGGGACAGCTTTGGTTGGGGGTATCATTAATGCAGGCTGCTAATTGTCCCCCGTGGGAGCCATGTGCCTTATAATTAGTAACAGACCTGATAGCAGAATGAAGATCTTATAGGTCCCAATTCCATTGGATTTCCCATTATACCATCCATTATGATACTGGGTACCCCGAGGCCTGGAGCTGTTTCCTTTCTGCCTTTATATTTTCAGCACCTAATAGAGTGTATTTGATTCGATAAATGTTTGTTGAATGGAAAAGAATTGATCACTTGCAGTGGTGGATTTACTTTAAAATCAGGTGACCCTTTGAAATCTAGAAAGCCCCTTTGTAGTACGGGAGAGTTCAGATGAACAAGCAGCACCACACAAGGAGAGCAATTAACAAAACTTTATTACTACTTATAAAGGGAGGAAGAGAACAGAAACCAATAGGGAATGGCCTTGACACGAGGCCTCCATTGCTTGTACTGCACAGGCAACACATTGGGGATATCCCTTCAGATTGTGTGCTACACAATGGGATCTGCAGTCCAGTAGAAGACCAGACACCCGAAGGGCCCAAACTTATATAGTTTTAAATAAAGAATCCACTTATCAGAGACTGCTCAATCATCCACAGGGGATGATAATAGTGTAGTTGGGACCAGTAAAATGAGGTCATTTTCTAATTTTCCAAAGGAGTGAAGAATTAGGGGCAGGGATGCAGGAAAATTAATTTTAATTGTTTAATTAATTTAACAATTTAACTGTTCCATCGAGCAAGAGAATGGAGGAGGGAGTGGTTGGAGAATGCATAGTCTCTGAATCAAACATGCATCCTAGGAAGACTGGGGCCATACCAGTCAAAATTATTTTCCCTGGCTCATGTCACATGGCAGAGTGGTTTGGGGTATAAGCCAAGTTGTTATATAGTAAATCAAACCTTGTGAGATTCCCTCCCACCTCTCCCTGGAATGACTGGAATATCCAGAGATATATCCCAAGGTTGGCTTGGCACAGAGATAGCACAAGAGGACCTGGAGATTCCTGAGTTATATTAGATTCTGTGGAAGAATTGTGCAAATTACTACTTCTGAAACTGAAACTCAGTGGAGTTCAGTGACTTTTCTATAGCCATGAGGCTATCATTAGGCTCAGTTTCAGGAAGAAAAGGATCCAAGAGGTCTCCAGATATCTTCATATATCTACTTGGTCAATCTACTCAAAGCTTGTTTCAGCTCTTGCAAAACCAAATTGATTTTTGGCCTTCCCTGCAAATTTCTTAAACATTCCAAGGATGCTTTAGGAAGTTCCAGATAACTTAGGGGATACATAGACCCTTTTCCACACTCTGTATGCATTGCTATAGGCTAGTCTGTGCCCAAACTGGATTCAGGAGATGTGGAAGGAGCTGAACCCACTGTATGTGAGTGCACATAATAGCAAAAATGCTACCACAGAATACAAATCCGCCTATCAGTAATCATCCTGCAATGAAATACCCTTGAGATTCTTCATACTGCAATTAACTTGCAGTACGCAAAATATAAATAAGGTAAGGTGGCCCGTTCTAAGCTACACACACTTCTTATCCCTCAGAGCTGAAGAGATGCATAGAATGAGATTGTTGGGATGGCATAGAGCAAGGGGATCAGATAAAGAATGAAATGGAAGGAAGAGAAAGGAAGTAATTTCAGGAATGAGGGTTCTTGGAGGACCTTTCAGTTACTCCCTGTCACTACCATCATAACAAATTCACAGAATGTCAGAGCTAGAAAGGATCTTGGAACATAAAATATCAGAGATGATGGAGGCCTTAGGACATAAAACAAAACATAGGACATAAGAAAGAGCTGGAATGAACTTTAGAAGAAGAAGAAAAAAACATGGAATGTTAGTCTTGGGAGAGTCCTTAGAACATATAAAATGTTAAAGATAGAAGAGACCTTAGAACATAGTATATTAATTGTCAGAGCTGCAAGTAACCTAAACACACAGAATATCAGGCTAGGAAGAGACCTTGGGGCAACTAGGTGGTACAGTGGATAGAGCATTGGACCTAAAGTCAGTAGGACCCAAGTTCAAATTTGACCTCAGGCATTTACTATGTGACCCAGGGCAAGTCATTTAACCTTGTTGCCTCAGTTTCCTCATCTGTAAAATGAGCTGCAGAAGAAAATGGCAAATTATTCCAGTTTCTTTGCCAAGAAAACTCAAATGCATCACAAAAAGTCAGACATGACTGAAATGATTCAACAAAAATAAAAACAAAGAGACCTTGGAAGTCATTTAAGTTCAACCCAAACATTTCACAAATAAAGTCACTGAAATGGTTTTATACACAGAACAACTGTTTAAAACAAGAAACAAATCCCTGCTGTCAGAATATTTCTTTCTGTTGCTTGAAATACCACTGAAAATTCATCAAGGTAGGATGGTGTTCTAAAATGACTACAAAGAATATTGGAGGCTATTGTAAAGGAAAGGCTTTTAATTTGCTAGAAGAACAATAATGCTTTCTTCATAATACAATATAACAACCTGTACCAACTGGGTTTGACAAACTCCTTAATCTTATTTTTCAGGACCGGGAAAAGCTTATCCGTCGCAGAAAACATAAAAGAAGTTCCAAACCAATTAAGGTGAAAATGAAAACTAGGTTTATTACATATTTGGCACCTCTGCTGTGGAGCTGGGCATACTAGGGTATTGTCCTGCAACAATATAAGCCAGATGTTGTCGAGCTAAACTGTAACACTGTCTTAGGGGAGGAGGGAGAAAGTAAGCTCTCTTCTTTGCATTTCTCAGAAATGAAGAAAAAAATTGTATGTTTTCATCAATGCATTTGCTTTAATTTATGTTCATTCTGTCCCTTCAGTTTCGAGAGGCAGTCTGAGGCTGAGGTATCAGCCATTCATTGACCTTGAATAAATCACTTCCTCTCCCTGGGACTTAGTTTCCCTATTTGTAAAAACAAGGGGGACAAACTAGGTCTTTAAGGTACCTCAAACTCTAAATCTCATGATCATGATTTTTTGCTAAGAGGTCCCATAATGGAAATAGATAATTTCTTGAATCTATCAGTAACCTATAACTATTTCCATGTATTACCTGGATGCTTTTAAATATCCCAAGTTCAGGGGTTCCCAAGGTCCAGAGTTCCCTCCCTTTCCATTGATCATCTGGGATCTCAGAGCCTTTGGACTGGCATCAGTAGAGCATGAAATACTTGATCTTTGAACCTTATTGAACTTCCCACTGGGAGCCCACCAGTGTTTCTATAAGGTAAACAACCCAAAATCAATAGTTATCCTTGGCACATATTAGGGAGATAAACTGTGTTACAATTCTGTCCTCATGTCTATATTCCATTAAGAGAGATCTGGACATTGACAATGACATTTTCATACTTGCTATTTTCATTTAGTCATGTCAGGCTTCAGTATTTGAGAAAATAATAGTAATAATAAATATTTCTACATTCAAGCTGACTTTCTACAGATCATGTAGGAAAATTGCTGTTTTATTTCATCCTTTAGAGGCCTATTTTGGATCCATTTATTGGATATGATGATGACTCCATGGATTCAGAGACATCATCCATGGCCTCCTTTAGGACCGACAGAACACCAGCCACTCCAGATGATGACTTAGATGAGGTAAGCCTTCTCTCTGCTCTGTCATTTTAAAGAGATTGTCACCATTAATTTCCTTTTCAAGCCTCCTCCCAAAAAATAAAATTTCATTTCTTATCTATTACAGTTTCTTTGCAATCAATAATCAGTAACCTACATGTGGGGCAAATGTTAAGTCCACTATTGATTTTCTTACCTCTTGCTTACTCCATAGAAAGTCCTTTCTTGGAGTTGATCCAAAGCTTTATCTCTGACTTCAACTCAGCCATCTAAAAACTATGCTTTCACTAGAACATGGTTACCTCCCCTATACTTTATCCAAAGAAGATGTGAGTCTGATAACCAGCTCTGAGAGAGGATAGGTGAAGGTCAGGCTGGTAGGGATCTCTTTGAGAATGCATGTTGTCCATTACTAGCATATAATGGGGATCAGGAAGGAGATGGATAGAGGAATGTGATGAAGAAAATGGACAGAGGGCTTTTTTTTCCAAGGTGAATCTTCACAGAATGGTATCTTTCTGTAATGCTAAGAATTATGAACTATCCTCTACTAAAATCTTTCTCTGATGTCCATTGTAGTGTGGAGGTGATACTGGTTTCTGAAAAGCAGGCCATAAGTCCTAGCAGGTGCTACCAAACAGGAAAGGTTTTGAGTATAGACCTCCCAATCAACTTGATGTTTGTTGTCTAAGGACCACCCTAGCTGACTTTGAAGTACATCATCATCACCAGATGGTTGACCTCTGGATTACTGTTTTGATTTTTTTAGCCAAAGCAAATCATGAAGATTATCTGTTAAAATATATTATCTTAGAATATCTGTAAAGCATTCTCTTAATCAGCAGATAGTAAAAATGTGACTGCTTTAAAATTTTGTTGTCCCCCTTGTCAGTTCTAACAGTCTACAAATACTCCATGAAAATCTCTACCATGTCATCAGTATGGGTACCTCCACTAGTGCAGATAGCATCCCCATTCAGAAGTCTCTGTGGCCAAGAAAAATGTTAATCATCTGATCACCAGTCTTAAGAAGTCCTTTTTGGATTAAACTGAGTTGAACTGAATTGAACTGCATTGAACCTGAGAATTTGCTAGGCTAACCCTCAGGTGATAGACCATATTTAAAAACTTTCCAGTTTTGTACAATCAACCATCAGAGGTCTAGTTTTTTTTTTATGTGAATTAAGGAGAACAAAATATTTCTGAAGCCCCCGATTTTAAGTCCTACCTCTGACACATATTGGTTATGTGACTCTGAAAAAGCCACTTAATTTCTTGGTGCTCTAAAAAACTCTTATTGGCTATAAATTACAGAGAAGATTTCAGTCCTCTCATAGATTCATTTCCTGAAATAAGAAATTCCCCCAATTCTTTTAGATTTATTCCACAGCTTCTTCCACTGATTAATTAACAAAGTGGATGAGACCATAACCTTTAGCACCATTTCCTTTAATCTATCAACCCATTCTTTGGGATCCCATTTGGGGTTTTCCTGGCAAAGATAGTTTGCCATTTCCTTCTCCAGCTCATTTTACAGGGGAGACAAACAGGGTGAAGTGACTTTCCCAGAATCACATAGCTAGCAGGTATCTGAAGCTGGATTTGAACTCAGGTCTTCCTGACTCCAGGCCCAGTGCTCTATCCACTGTACCACCTAGCTTCCCAGGAAACTCAAGGGTGAAGAAACTCCCTCTATCAATGCAGACTAGCACACTTTCTGCAACTCATAGCCTTAAGGAGTTTTCTAGAGCACCAAGAGGTTAAATAACTTGTTTAGGGTCCCACAGCCAATGTAGGTCAGACATGGGACATGACCTCAGGTCTTACTGGTTTCAAGGTCAGCTCTCCATCTACTACTACATTGTCTCAGTTTATACTGAGGAAACCTACATTTTAGAATTGCTAAAGTCTACAATGTAATAGAATTCTAACCTATAAAAAAAATATAACAATATAGTTATAACAAAAATTATATATATATGTAATTATAACAAAAATTAACAAATGATCAAATGTTTCTTTTCTTAAAAAAAAGTATTTCCAAGACATCAAAGCTTACCATTATATAAAATCTGGTCAATACATTGTCCATGCATACTAGGTGTTATATAGAGTTAAACTTTTTTTTTTTAACTGCTGCAACGCCCCCTTCCAATACCCCTTTCTGCCCACAATTGACTGAACTGTGCGCTGCATCTGTGATTAATCCCTTGGTTTCTTTGTTCATCTCAAGAGTTTAGCAGCAGAAGAATCTGAGCTGCGGTTTCGCCAGTTAACAAAAGAATACCAGGCTCTCCAGAGAGCGTATGCCCTTCTGCAGGAGCAGACCGGAGGCATCATAGATGCTGAAAGAGAAGCCAAGGTTGGTATTGCTTGGAGAGAGGGCTTTGAGCTGGCTCAGTGCAGGAGAGGCCTAGACGCACTATGAAAGGAAGCCATAGGAGCAAGAGGCCTTCCTCCTATGCTGTGCATTTGTGTGAGTGAGTGTGTGTGTGTGTGTGTGTGTGTGTGTGTGTGTGAGAGAGAGAGAGAGAGAGGGAGAGAGAAAGAGACAGAGAGAGAGAGAGAGAGAGAGAGAGAGAGAGGCTCTATTCCTTTCAAGAAATATTTTTTTATCCGTTCTTTGATGGAAAATATATATTCTCATAATTATACAAAGTTGAATTTTTTAATTTGCCTTTCCTTGTTTCCAGTTAGGGGAACAACCACCTAAAAAGCCTTTATCCAGTGGAAGGCAAAGGTTTCATCAATTCCTATCCTTGGCTAACCTTTAGTTATTTTACAAATAAGAGAGGAGCCCACAGTCAGATTTTTTGTAACCATGATGGCTTAAACAATATTACAAAAAATTACGTGTTTTCTATCCTACTAATACACATAAGTTTTGGTAGTTGTATTTGGCTAGAGTACATATGTAGTAGTTTTTTCAGTCTTCTAAGTGTGTTTTTAAGTATTCAGAGAAGCTCAGAGTTGGAAGCAACTTTAGAGGTGGAATATCAATTCATCCTTCATCCTGCAAATGTGAGAGAAAGCAAGGGCAGGAAATAAGCATTTATTAAGTGCCAGGCTCTGTGCTAAGTGTCTCACAAATATTATCTCAGTTAATCCTTACAACAATCCTGTAAGGTAGTTGCTATTATTATTCCCATTTTAGAACTAAGGAAACTGAGGTAGACAGGTTAAACGACTTGCCCAAGGTCACACAGCCAGCAGGTGTCTGAAGCTGGAAAGCCTATAGTAATGGAGAGCTCACTACCTTTAAAGACAGCCCATCGTACATTTAGTTAGCTCAGATTATTAGTGAGTTTTTCCCTGTTTTGAGCCAAAATCTAACCCTCTGGAACCTCTCCACATTGTTCTAGGTCCTGCCCTCCAAGGACAAGAACGATTCTGATATGTTATCTACATGGAAGCCCTATAAATAGGTTTAATTAAAGATATTAGCTATGTTCTGCCAAGTCTTCCCTCCTTTAGTCTAATAAACTAATAAACCCCAAGCGCTCTTTAGGTGGCCTGATTTCTAATTCCCTTCCCCATCTTGTTCACCCTACTTTAGATATACTCTAGTTTGCCGGAATCCTTAAAATGTAGCACTCAGAAGGGAACACAAAAGCTCAGGTGTATCTGATCAGGTCAGAGGACATCCGAACAAGCATATTCCTTACTGTGGACACTATCTGTTATTGTAGCCTATGACCTCATTAGCTTTGGAGGCAAGCACTGCCCATTGTCAACTAATTTTAAACTTATGGCCTCTTAAAATCCCCAGATACTTTTTACACAAACTACTGTCTAACCTCTACCCACCGCTATGCTACACTTGGCATATTTAATATTTTTTAAAATTCAAATATAGGATTTTATATTTTTCCTTATTCCTTTGAGCGTAGCACTGTAAAAGTAGCCTACAGCAATTTATAATCTATGTTTTAAATGTGTATCTGTACATCTATTGTGTATATACCTATAAAAAGGTTGCACAAGCCAAGTGTTTTACGGAGTATGTGCTTTTAGTCTCTTTTCTAATAGCGGTGATGGGTTTGCACTTATTAACCAACCCTCTTTCTCCTCCAGTTTCCATTATCAATCAATTAATATATTAATTATCAATTGATAAACATTTATTAAGCACCTACTATGTGCCAGGCCCTGTTTTAAGTACTGGGGATACAAAAAGACAGTCCCTACCCTCAAGGTGCTTGCAATCTAATGGAAGAGACAACATGCAAACAAATATATACAAAGCAAACTATATACAGGATATGAAATAATTAAAAGAAGGAAAAATTAAGAGGAGTGAGAGAAGGCTTCCTATGGAAGGAGAGATTTTAGTTCAACCTTAAAGGAAGCCAGGAGGGTCACTAGTTGGAGCAGAGTTGGGAGAAAGTTATTAAAAAAAATTGGACAAGCTTACTGAGCTATGTGTAATAAAACAAAGTTATTTGATCCACGAGTCTCAAATTCGTTAATTTGCTTTAACAATTCAGCTCATACTAAGTAGTATAAGACCCTCAAGGAGCCTAGAGTTTAATTAAAGAGATAATAGTAGGACATGAAAAGATAACAATATCAAATGGCAAATTAGTGATATAAACTGTAAATGCAATAGGTGTGGCCTTGTTCCCATCTCTTCTCCTCTCCAAGTCTGAGTTTCCAAATTGGCAAAATAAAAATGAAATAATTTATAGAATCCTTCCAGTTCCATGATTACATATGAAAAAAATTACATGATCTAAGACAGTGGTTTCAAACTCAAATATAAACAGAAGTCACTAAACCATGCATAAGGATCCCTGAAGGCTGTTCACTTGTTGTTCATTTGTTTCAGTCATATCTGACTCTTTATGACCCTATTTGGGGTTTTCTTGGCAGAGATATTGGAGTGGTTTGCCATTTCCTTCTCCAGCTCATTTTACAGATGAGGAAACTGAGGCAAACAGGGTTAAGTGACCTGCCCAAGGTCACACAGCTAGTTAAGTGTCTGAGGCCAGATTTGAACTCTGGGCACTCTGTGCACTATGGTGCCACCTAACTGCCCTTATGTACAGATTAGTGACACATTTCTATTTGAGTTTGATACCACTGATCCATTCTAGCCCTCTCATTTAAGTTAGATCTAGTCCAACATTTCATTTTAAAGATGAGAAAACCGAGGCCCAGGGAAATCAAATGACTTGACTTGGGTCCCAAAGGTAGTTAAGTGTCAGAGACAGGATTTGAATTCAGGTCTTCTGATTCTAGAACCAGAAGTCTTTCTCCAATAACTCATGGCCTTTAAGTAACTATGAGCATTCACAGAATTTGGGTTGAGTGTACTGGCAAAGCTAACGAATCCATGCTCTGTGTACATCTAGGGCAGCAACCCTGGGTTCTTGAATTCCATGTTAAAGAAGGCAAGTTCTGGCAAGTCCTATTATACTAGAATGATTTTGGTTTTTTGTTTGTTCATTTTTTAATTTTTATTTATTTTTAATTTATGGCATAAAGCAAACATTTTTATAACATAGTAGAATAATAAAAAGATGTTTGCACATGAAACTGCAAATCTATTATGTATGACTTGCTATTCCTTTTAAATATATAATAAATTCATCATGTAAATTTCTTTTTTTTCTTTCCTCCCCCCTCCCCAGAGATGGTTACCATTAGACACAAGTATATGTGTATATGTAAATTCATTCTGTGTATCAGTTCTTTCTCTGGATGCAGATAGTGTTTTCCTTCCTATGTCCTCTGTAGTTAATTTGGATATTTATAATAGTCAAAATAAGCTAGATGCTCAAAGTTGTTCTTAAAACAGTATTGCTGCTTTGAATACAGATCTAGTACCAGACAACCTGCCCACCCACCCAATCCAGTCCAATCCAATCCAACTCAAACCAACAAGCCTTTACTAAGCACTTAGTATTTGCAAGGCACTGAGGATCTAAATACGGGATGAAAAGGAGTACGTGCCCTCAAGTGTTTACTGTCAGGTTATGATGTAATTGTCCACAGGAATCCCTTATACCATTTGCTAAGGCCTGGAATGACAGTGATTGACAACATCAGAGACAACAGTATTGACATCACTGATTTCACACGATTAGTCAACATGTATGTAAGCATTTACATGTGCTTAGAACCTGTGCCAGGGCACTGTTCTAAGCCCTAAAGATAAAAATAAAGGCAAAAGTGTGGCCCCAACCTTCAAGAAACTCACATACCAATGGAAAAAACAGTATAAATAATTATGTATATACAAGATATATATAAAAAGGAAGGCGATCTCAGAGGGAGGGCACCATGGTGCGAGGGGCAAGGAAAGGCCTCCTGCAGAAAGTGAGTTCTGAGCTGGCCCTCAAGAGAAGCCAGAGAAGGTCAGAGGCAGAACATAGGTGAGAGAGCATTCTAGGCATGGGGGGTGGGGTGGTCAGCCAATGCAAAAGTGATAGAGAGGGAATTTGGAGCTAGAATGTCAAGTGTGAGGGATGTAAGAAGACTGGGGTAGCTGGATTCTACCCCAGTGTGCATAGAGAGAAATAAAGACTAAAATCAAATCAAATCAAATAAAAAAATAAAAAAATAAAAAGAATAAAAAAGTAAAATAAAATAAAAAAGACTAGAAACGTAGGAAGGGCCCAGGTTGTGAATGGTTTCAAATGCCAAACAGAGGGCTTTGTATTTGATCCTAAGGATAATAGGGTAGCATGGTCAAACATGCATGTTAGGAAAATTACTTTGGCAGCTGGGTAAAAAATGGATTGGTGTAGATCTACATCATTTAAAGTACAGAAGAATAATTAGGAAGAAATCAAAAAGACCACTGAAGATCTTAAGTGCCCACCTAAGGACTTTCAGCTTCATCCTGTGGGCAGCAGGGAGCTGTTAAAAATTTTTGAACGTATGACATGGTGAAAGTGGTAATTTAAGATTATTCTTTTATTTATTCATTTATTCATTCATTTTCATCATCAAATTTAGTTGCTGCTCTGCCTGGTTTGATCTTTTGAGTTTTAAAACTAAGGGAGTATTAGGAACATGTGACTGGCTATTCATTTTGTTTAAGTTCTGAAATTTTGATTCCACTAGGCCCAGGAGCAGCTACAAGCAGAAGTGCTCAGGTATAAAGCCAAAATTGAAGACCTGGAAGCAACTTTGGCTCAGAAGGGACAGGTAGGTAATGAGTTAATTGAACTTTTTTTTCCCTTCAATCTCAAACTATTCCATCTAATTTTCTTCTTGTCAAATCACTGATTTGTGCATGATTATCCACACCCAGTTAAAGGCTGCTTGGCTGAACCCAATGCCCTTCCTTGAAACACTGTATTGGACTGCTTACCTCCCCCTGAACAGTCGACAGTTTGGGCCCCAGCAGTGGATGAGGCCATGCAAGAGAGATGGTGGCCAAAGAGGAATTCTGACAGACACACTAGCATTGCCGTGACTTGCTAAGAAGCTAGGCCTAGGTCCCTTCACTGTGCTCCTTATGAACCTGCTTCATCTATAGCTTTGCGTTGCGATGTTTTCCATCCCCATGTCCTTAGCCTGTACACATCTGTCCTGGTGGAATGAACCCTTTTCACCTCTTTCCTCTGTGATCACCTCTGAGTCCCCCAAAGGCTGGTCCTGGATTCTATAGACTGATTTTTTTAAAACACTAGTGGGGACTGTGGAAAAGGTCTTAGGTTTTCCTAGCAAGCTGAGCCCCAATTTCTACATTATGTGGCTGGATGGGGTGGGGGATATCAGCCATTCTTTAGCTTTGACAGGAAAGGGATCCAGATGAGAAAAGACAGCTGGCTAAGGGCTGGCTCACAAAGGGGTTTGGCTTCACTGATCTTCAGGGCTGCTCTTTGAAATGCTGACTGCACACTATTCTTTGTCAAACAGGATTCACACTGGGTAGAAGATAAACAACTTTTCATTAAGAGAAACCAGGAGCTTTTAGAAAAGGTATGTGGGGTGCACCTTCCTAGAGGGGGCAGACAAGGAAGTGATGAGGGATCCAGGAGCAGCAGAGGGCATTCTCAGGAGTGGCACAGGGGGCCTTGGGGAAGTGGGAGGCTGTACCAGTGCTAGTCTACTGGCTACTTACCCATCCTCATCCCCTTCACCATCATCACCATTAATTAAATGCTGTTGTGTGCATGGCTCTCTGCTGGGCGTGGTACAGATTATTTTAGAAGGGATGTGATCCCCAATCCTTATCACTTTGATTGCTCTGTGTGTGTGTGTGTGTGTGTGTGTGTGTGTGCAGAGACAGAGAAAGACAAAGAGAGATGAAGACAGACAAAGACAGAGAGATGGAAAAGAGAGAAAGCGAGAAAGGAAGGAAGGAAAGAAGAGAGGAAGAAAGGAGGAAAGGAAAGAAGGAAGGAAAGAAAGAAAAAGAAAGAAAGGGAAGGAAGGAAAGAAAGAAAGAAAAAGAAAGAATGAAAGAAAGGAAGGAAAGAAGGAAGGAAGGAAAGGGAAAACTATATTCTGATTGTCAGCCACTATTGGCCAAGTCTATCTCTGTTTTTAATCACAAACAGGGGACATCATGCTAGGGACCAGTATGGGAGAGTGGGAAGAATAACTGGACAGAGTTATTCGGCTTGGCTCTGCTACTTATGACCAAATCACTGCACCACTCTGGTTCCCTCTGTGCAATAGAGTTGGCTAGATTAATCAATTGCTAAGGTCTCCTCCATCTCTAAACTTAGTAAGTCTCAATTCAATTCAAGAAACTTATTGTCCGAAGCCATCATATGTTATAGGAACTTGAAGAGAGAAAAAGTAAAAAGAGGATGTAGTTCCTGCCCTCTTAGAGCTTAGAGTCTAATGGACTCTAATAATGGACAAAAACAAATTTCTATCTTTTAAATGGACCTGTGATTTCATCAATATAAGGAGTTCCTACTGAAGAAGTTCCTATCAATGTGGGCCTGCATTTGCTTTGCAATTTTTAATCTTAGAAAGTTGCCTCAAGCAGTAAAAGGTTAAATGGCTTACCCAGGATAACACAGCCCACATATGTCAGAGACCCTCCTGAACTCTGGGTCTTACTGATTCCAAAGGTCAGTTTTCTATCTACTATGCCACACTTCTATAGAATATGAAATAAAACATCTATTATTCCTATGAACTCATGATCTTTTGACCCTCTGAATATGATAAAGATATTATATAGGTACAAACAAAAAGAAATACTTGAAGTCTGATGGGAAAAACACCTCATTACCACCTGGGGAAGAGAGAAAATTGATCCAATTCAATAAAGATTTCTCAATTGTTTACTGACTGAAGAACACTGTACTAGGTGCTAAAATTCCTGCCCTATTTGGGCTTACAGTGTAAGAGAAGGAAATACCATGTACACACTTAACTCTGACGTAAAATAAAACATAGCAAATGCAAAGCAAAAAGCCATGTGAGCTCCAAGGGAGAAATGTGGTTACTAAGCAGTCTTAGGGAAGGCCCCATGAATGTGGTAACCTCTAAGTTGAGAATGTGTAAAAATTCAGTTGTTGAAGAGGAGAATTAGGGTATTCCAGGCATAGGAAATAACATAAACAAAAACCTGACTGAAAATTAGAGTGTGTTCAGAGGACAGAGAGTAAGTCTAATTTAGTTGGACTATCATGTATAGGTAGGAAAGTTATAAAGGTTCCAGATTGTAAGGGGCCTTAAATGCCAGGAAAAGGAACTTGAAGTTTGCTTGATAGGTAGTAGGGAGCCAGTGAAGATTTCAAAGAGGATGACATGACCAGATCAATGCATGTGGAAGATCAATCTGACAATGACATAAAGGATGACTGGGGCGGGGTGGGGGATGAGGTGTAGAGAAGAGTGGATGCAGGATGACCTATTATGTTAAGAGACTACTGCAGTAGTCCCAAGAATGTGGCAATGAGCATTTGTACTAGAGCGGTCACAGTGGGAAAAGAGAGGGGCAAATATAGAAATGTTGCAGAAGTAGAATTGATACATGCCTCATCCAAAATATTATCAACCCAGCACGCTCAGGAAGCCAAATCAGGCATATAAAAAAGCTGGGCCTAAGGCCAGGAAATAATTAGAGCCAAGTTTCAATTATCATCATGTAGATGATCTATTGGGGGCATATTAACCAGAGAAGATTTTTAATTCAAGATTGGCTTCCTCAAGCCATTTACTTTCAACAACAAGCAGTTATATTTTGTAAATATAAATGAATTCTAATTCTCTAGTACTCCATTGATTTTTTTATCTCATCTATATGAATATTCCCTCCAACAATGCAAATTACAACCTATCCATGCCTGCCCATGCTGTGTTCCTCTTGTCCACGTCCTCCCATAAATTTTCCATGTAGAGAATCTACCCAACATATTGGGGATCTGTCTTGCTTTCTCTTGACATTATGAGGATACCAGTGGAATATAGGGGCTGTTCATTTTAATAGTAATTACTGACTGCTCTTGAAAGAGAGACATAGACAGACAGAGATAGAGAAAGACAAAGAGACAGAGAGAGAGAGACAGAGACAGAGAGAGAGAGTTCCAGCAAATATCTAGGTAATTGGTATCCTCTATCAGTACCATACCATGTATCTTGAAAGTCTTGGGATGTTTCTTGAACTCTTCATTTATTTCTTCCTTCTGTCTAGGTGGTCTGTAATGTACTCCCGTGACTATATAACTTCCATTTCCACCTCCATTGATCTTTACAGAAATGTTCTCCATCATATTTCCTCCTTTCTGGTTCCTGGATTCCCTCATATGATTATATTTTCTTATTACATAATCCTGTTTCAGTACCCTACTCCTTCTTTATTTACCCTACTCTTTTGAATGAAGTATACTTTTCCAGGATAATCTTTTAGTCACAGAACCTATCCAAGTCTCAGGGTTGGACCTATGCAGTCATATTTACCTATTATACTAGACTCATTAGTGCCCTTTGCTTATTGTCATATTTTATCTAACAAGAAATAGGAAGCCACTAAAACTGCTTATATTGCTTAGAATAGATATAAATCTTTCACAGTTTGCAGTTGGATTGTTATTGAGGAGTTTTACCTAACAAAGGTCAGCACAGTGTTTCCAGATTTGCCTTTGCCTTTGTGCCTGCTCTCCCCGTGTCTGGCATGCACCTCCTATACCTGTGCCTCTAGAGTTCATCCCAATGAATGGAGAGGGTGGTCTGTATTTTTTAAAAAAATGAGCCTTTTTGCTGCTCTTCACATGCAGAATTCCATCCCCCATCTCTATGCCTTTGCAGTGGCTGTGCCCCATGCCTGGAATGCCATCCCTTCTCATCTGTGCTTCTTAGAATCCCTAGTTTCTTTCAAAACTCAGCTCAAGTGTCATCTGCTACATGAGGCCTTGACTGAGCCCCTTAGTGTCATCCCCTCACAAATGATTTGTATTTCTTTTCTGTGTATGTATACATATATACATATATGCTTATATATAGTTATATTTTCAATTAACAGAAACCTATCTTCTGTCTTTCCTACCTCATTGGGAGAAAAAAAAAACCAAATACCTTGTAACAAATATGCATAGTCAAGTAAAACAAATTCCATTATTGACTGTATCCGAAAAGATATGCCTCATTCTGTGTCCCAAGTCCTTCGTCTCTCTATCAGAAGGTGTTTATGGTGATTCATCTCTGGTCCGTCGGAATTTTGGATTGGTATTTTGTATATATCTGGGATATATTCATGAATGTGCATGTCTCCCTCAGTAAAATATCAGCTCCTTAAGGGCAGAGTCTGTCTCATTTTTTATTTGTATTCTCCGAGCCTAGCACAATGCCAGCATCATAATAAATAATAAATATTTGTCTATTGATTTATTCTTGGTTCTTCTATAATAATCTATAGTATCAATAGATAACACAAAAAATAATGACTTCTAAATGCAAAATCAACTAAATGTTTTGTGTTCTTAGATACCATCCAATCTAATCTATTCCAACAAAGTAAGAGACAGCATGGAATAATGCAGAAGTTCTCAAAGCTTGGTTCAGGGACCTCTGGGTGACTCTGGGACCCTTTCGGGGGTGCTTAAGTTCAAAACAATTTTCATAATAATATTAAGATGTTTTCATATCTAGTACAGTAAATATTATATATACAATATAACCCACAAAAAATATTTAAAAAATAACCCACATGAACAAAAGCTCTTAGAAGGCGGTCATCAATCATTTTAAGAGAGTAAAAGGGTCCTGAGATCAGAAAGTTTGAGAACTGCTGACATAGTGGATAAAAGGTCTGTCCTTGGAGTTAGGAAGACCTGGGTTCAAGTTTTATCTCTTAGACTAATGTGACCATTAGCAAGTCACTCAACTTCCTGGTGTTCCAGTCAATTCTCTCAAAATTGCAAGTTACAGATGAG
>NW_020954641.1:3089872-3136969 GCF_900497805.2 Vombatus ursinus | reverse complement strand
CCTTCTTAGCCACCTTTTTTTGTCTGTTTTTTGGAAAGGGGAGGGAATGAATACCTTCTATGAAAGTAATAACTTTGCAAAAACAGGGGCTACGGAATAGCCTTGAAATCAAGAGATCTGAGTTTAAATCCTGACTCTCCCTCTGTGGGTAGGGTCAAATCACCCATCCTTTCTGTGCCTCTGTTTCCGTATTCGAAAAAAGAGATGATTATCTGTATACTTCCCACCTTACAGAGGCCTTGGGAGTTAACTGCTTCATAAACCAGAAGGCACAATAAAGTGGCTACTTGCTGTTACAATGCTCTTTAAATGGTCCTCTCTAACTCCACCTTTACTCCATTAGATAGAAAAACAGGAGACAGAAAACAACCGATTGCAACAGGAACTGCAGGATGCCAGAGACCAGAATGAGCTGCTGGAGTTCCGAAACCTAGAACTGGAAGTAAGGATGGGCAATACTCACCCACAGGGCGGAGGAACCACTGAACATAACTCAAGCACTTGACCTGAACTCCAGTTCTATCCATTTCATGTCTTTCAGATAAACTTTAGACAGGGGCAGCTTGATGTAGTGGATATTTCATTGGATTTGGAGTCAGGAAGACATGGGCTCAGATCCTATTTCAGATACTTATCAGCTGTGCGACACTAGGAAAATCTCTGAACTTCCCTCAGCCTCAATTTCCCCATCTGTAAAATGAGGTGGTTGTACCTCCAAGTTCCCTTCCAACTCTAAATCTATGATCTAGCCATGGAGGGAATGGGGGGAGGGAACTTTATTGAAATAGAGAATCCAAAGATCTCCAAAAGTTCTGTGTCTTAGAACATTCTCTGCAATCAAAAAGTCATAGAAATAATAGGAGGAAAGGAACCCTGGAACCACCTGGTCCTAAACATGTTTATGGAAGGGAATGCTGGGAAGCATATTTTCATGTATCAGGAAGTATCTTGATTAGCGTAACCAAAGTTCAGTAATCTATAGTAAAGATAATAAATCTGATTTGGACTTCTTCAACGGGTGTCTGCCTTGGACTTTGACAGACATATCCCAGCATGTGAAAGCTAAGAAACATCCTTCCCCATCCCCAGTCTCTACTTTTCTGTGATGGGCCAGCAATAATAACTCACTATGGTCATTTCCCATTAGCCTAGGGATCTCTGTTAATGCTTGATTAGCTTCCACTAAAAAAACTCTAAGTGGTAGGCTCTTTCCTGTATATAGCCCACATGGCTGACTCAGAAAGTCAGATGAATTTAATGTGCTAGAGTAGATCCATCAGCTGAATTTCCCGTTGCTATACTGCTCTACTCCCAGGGACAACAGCTTACTCCCTGGGATGTTGGAAAGCCCTAAATATTCATACAAGTTAAATTGCCTCCCTTATGCCACTCTGCTCCCTGCATTTCCAGGATATGGCTAGTTGAATGAACATCACTTTTTATAAATATGCTCATACTTTCTCATTTTCTCACTTAGTAGGTTAGCTATTTCCTTTCTAATGAAATTAAATCTTAGTCTTTTTTCTTTAGACTTTCTCATAAGCAACATATCAATAAGTTACTAGAAGACCTACACAGATGATTAAGTGTTTTGATGCTTGCCACTTGATTAATTCCAATGTTCCTCCTCCTCCTCCTCCTCCTCCTCTTCCCATGTATTTCAAGGAAAGAGAAAGAAGATCACCTCCATTTAATCTACAAATTCATCCATTTTCTGATGGCGTAAGCGCTCTACAGATATACTGCATGAAAGAAGGTGTCAAGGTATGCCAATGAAGACCTTTCTGCTTGACCAAAAATTGAATGAGGGGTTAGATCAGGGATTTGAGATTTGGGAAAATGATGAGGATGGGCAGCAAGGTACTGTGGAAAGGGTTGGATTTAGAGTCAAGAGACCTGGATTAAAATCCTGACTTTGCCACTCATGCTCAATGTAACCTTGGACAAATAACTTCTTCAGGCCTCAGATTCTTCATCTGTAAAGTGTGTGTGTGTGTGTGTGTGTGTGTGTGTGTGTGTGTGTGTGTGTGTGTGTGAGGGTGACCTAGAAAACCTCTGAGGTCTTTTCCAGATCCATATCCATGGTGATTCTACTGCCTTTAAATTGTTGCCTGATACTTGAGCCATGACTATACAAGCAGATGAAAATGGTTCCATCTAGTGGCAATTGAATGAATTAGAGACTGTGGCTCAATTCAGTAAGCCTCTGTAAATGCCCACTGTGTGCCAGGCATTGTTTTTGGTGCTGAAAATTTTTTTTCTGGATCAGATCTGTGATTTCATTCATGATAGAAGAAAACTCCTTCTATTGATGC
This sequence comes from Vombatus ursinus, assembly GCF_900497805.2. Lineage (NCBI taxonomy): Eukaryota > Metazoa > Chordata > Mammalia > Diprotodontia > Vombatidae > Vombatus > Vombatus ursinus. Next base: position 3,134,654 of record NW_020954641.1, on the reverse strand, counting down.
TCTGTAATTTATAGTCTTAGAGAGGTTCTGGAAGTCCAAGGGCACCATTTAAAATGTAAGCTCACGCCCTCATGGGAACAACATATGCACAGGTAAGAGAGGTACATAAAGCATCCAGAAAGGATTTCAAACCCACCTCTGGCACTTACAAGTTGTTTGACTATGGGTGAGTCACTTGACCTCTCAGTTTCCTCTTCTGCAAAAAGAGGACAATCATGCCTATAACATCACCTTACAGGGTCATCATGAGGATCAGATACAAAATGCTTTGAAACTCTATTTGCTGAATGATTATATAATGCTTAAAGCACCACATAAATGTCTATTATTGTTGTTGTCATTATTGCCATTATCATTGTAGGCTGTAGAGGAATACGTAATCCAAGGAGAGATGACCAAGTTAACTTTGAATTAAATGTCCAAACAACCTGCTGTTTCCTCTTCAAATTTTCCTTTGAGTAAACCACAAAACCCATAATCCACTGGAAGTAATTATCAGAGATGTTTATTCAAGGACCCAGGTGGCTCTTGAATTTTTACATTTGAGATAGTAGGCATTTTCAGGAAATTAACCCTCTCTTATGTAAACAGCAGAATTAAACTGCATTACAACACCAAATTAAAAAGTACAGTCTCTCAGACTGTTATCCATGCCAAAAGGCTAAAGAAATAAAATGGCAATGTGAAAGAGTGAATAAAACACCAGGCCTTGAGTCAGGAAGGTCACTAATTATTAGCTGTGTGACCCTGGGCAAGTCACCCAGTTTGCCTCAGTTTCTTCATCTGTAAAATGAGATGGAGAAAGAAATGGCAAACCACTCCAATATCTTTGCCAAAGGCTCCCCGCCCCAACAAAAGGGGATCAAGAAGAGTTAGACACAACTGAAATGACTGAATAACAAGATCTCCAAGGTACCTTCTGGCTTTAAATGTATGATGTTGTGATTTCCTAGTTGTGTGACCTCAGGCACATATGAGAGGGAGCATGACTTGGGTAGAGAACTGGCTTTGGAGTCAGAAAAAAACTGTGTTCAAGTCCTACCTCTGACATATACTGACTGTGTGATCCTGGACAAGTCAGCTGACCTCTCAGTTCTCTAGACCAGAAGAGTTAGACACACTTCCCAGAGTATCACCCCCACATCTAACATTCCCAAATACTGCCAAACCTGATTAAAATGAAATTGGGAAATTTTAATGAAATAAATAAAAATACAATCAAACATAGAAAATGTTAATAAGTGGTTTTCTAAGCCAATATATGGCCAGAAGAGAATATGGTTTAGTGGCCCTGGTTCCTGTTTGAGTTTGGCACCACTGCTATGTCTAGACAACTCTCTAAGGCTGTAAGTTGCAGAGAAGGTGACAACTGGCATTGGCAAAGGGACTTTCCTTATCTGGGAGTTCTTCATATCAATAAAATCACAGGCCCCTTTTGTCCCTTGTCCCTATTCTGTGAACCTGGGTGAGTCATTTAGCCCCTCTTAGCCCCAGCTTCCTCCTTGGTAAAATGGGGGCAATAGTAGCACCTCACAGAGTTGTTGTGAAGAACAAATAATAATGCATGTAGAGGTGGCACAGTGGGTAGAGTACCTGACCTGAAGTCAGGAAGATTCATCTTCCTGAGTTCAAATCCTGTCTACAGCTTTGTGATCCTGAGCAAGTCATTTAACCCTGTTTGCCTTAGTTTCTTCATCTATAAAATGAACTGATAAAGGAAAAAGGAAACCATTCCAGTATCTTTGCCAAGAAAACCCCAAAGGGGGTCGCAAAGGTCTGGACATGACTGAAATAACTGGACAACAACAAGGAATGTCTTAAAATCTTTGTGAATGTGAACACTAAGGGGGATAATGATGAGAGCTTATGCATGAATTTCTGATCATCCTCCATCCTGTCATTTTTTATTCATTTCTGACAAAGAAGCGGCCCTTCTCTTTGCCAAGGCTGACCTCCTTATTTCTGCCCTTGGTACCATCCTCCCTCTCCCCATTTAAGCCCTCCTCTAATGGCTCATCATATCATACAGGTGCTCTATGGATCTCAAAGGCTATACCAGTGAAGTACAAGCTTTGGCAGGTCCCATCTCATTGGAAAAGTTGAGATATGTCCATCCTTAGGGATGGACAGTGTACCTTTTACCCGAGGAGAAATATAAATACTAAGAGACTAATCACCAGGTTGACTACAAAGCGAAAAGTGTTTTAGCCATAGCAACTCCCAGAGCTCATCTTCTGATGCCAAAGGGGTTGCAATCTACCTGTGTGTAAGGAGTAATATTACTGAGGAAATCACAGCTCCTAAAAGTACTGAAGTAAATAAAATGATACAAAATACATTTAGAAAAGACTTCAAGAAAGTATGGTCTTTAAATGCTCCTTTTTTAAACCCACAAAGATCTGTGTTGTTTTTGTGTCTTGTCGTTGCAGGATGTGAGCATCCCGGACCTTATTAAACAGCTTGACATTCTGGGTGACAATGGGGTAAGTGCAAGCAATGAGTTGTTTAAATTCAGTAAGTGTCTAATTTATAGAGTAACAGGTAAGAAATCCTTACCAAGAGAGCATGGACAAAGGAATATCAGACCGGCAATATTTGGCTACAGAAACTTTGACTCCCTGAAAAGATTACTCTTTAGCAAGCCCTAGAACCAAGAATGGGAGAGGGGTGAAGGTACTCAGGGGACAAGGAAATGGTGGCATCAATGGCTCTGGATAAAGAGGTCTTCATCTGCAGGTTCCATATCTGACTGGGGCCACATTTACAGTGATTAAAGGTAATTACCATCTGACAGTTCCTTCAGGGCACCCTGTGTGAAATTAATTGGCTATACTCCCTGCCAATGACACTAAGTGGTAGGGTTGATGTTAGCCCCAGGGAGAAAAAAAAATGGGCCAGTAGGTTGTCAACCTTTTTCTTCCTGAAAACCCCTTCTAGGCAGGGTGGCTAGGAATTAGCTCAGTTGTGGGGGGTAGTCTTTAGGGGGACTGAATGGTCTGTTGATGAATAATGCCCTTTGGTCCCCAGAACCAAAAAACCAGCATTAATTCTCCTTGAAAAATTGTCAAAAGGGAAAGCAGATTCAATTAAAACGATTATCAGTCTGTTATCAAGAGAATCTGTTTGTTCTTTGTTTTGCTTTACATTATGCCTTTTTCCCCATAACATTCCATTTTGACTATTAATAAAGTCATTTTTGGAATATTGTTTAGCTAGGGCAAGATCCCAGAGATAGAAAGATAATCATCTTTAAAGGCACTTTGGAAATGTTTTGTGTTGTGTCTTTGTTGAGGATCAGGACAAGCTGGAGGCTGTGTACAAATAGGTTACACACAAACATCAGTGTTTTGGAGCACAATGTGAATAGACATCATGATTACTCAGCATTTTTACATTTCATTATATAAATTTTATTTTACCATTCATTAACAAGTAGAAATGGTAAAATATGAAAGCCAGAAATTAAGAGAAGAAAACAAGAAAGATAAAATTGGACTCCTCAACAAGAGATTGTTGTTTGCTAAATGTTAAACCCCAAACTGAAGATGTGTATGTCGACTTTAGCTGAGATTGACACAGTGGAAAAGAGCTTTGGACTTGTACTCAGAAGGCTCAGTTTAAATCTCAGCCCTGCCTCTGCTACCTACCTGTATAACCTTAGGTAGTTGTCTTCTTCTCTCTCTGGCCTCAATTTCCTTGTGTGAAAACAAGAGGGTTGGACTAGATAAATTCTAAGCTCCCTTCCAGCTTTAAATCTCATGATCCTTCCATCTCTAAGACTATGATCCTGTGGTATCCTGCTTATTTCCATAACCCACTTTAACCTTCTTTCCTTGGTATTTAACCAGGACTTCCAGCCACTATCGTTGTTGTTAATTACATAGTAGTAGTTTGGTGTGTATTGATAGATCATTCTCACTATTTAAGCACTCTTGCTTTTGTTTGTTTGCAGAATTTAAGGAATGAAGAGCAAGTGGCCATTATTCAGGCCAGCACCGTGCTGTCCCTTGCGGAAAAGGTAAAACCTCATGCCAATTTTTCTAATATTCTCAATATCTCACCTTATGAAATAGGTACTCTTTCTTGTCCATTCAGGAGCTAAGGACAGCAAGTCCTTTTGCACATGCCCGTGTGCCCTGAGACCCTTTAACAAATTATATATATATATATATATATATATATATATATATATATATATATAAAGAGTATAAGAAGGGAACCAAATGGAGTAAGCATTTATTAAGTATTTATTATATGCAAGGCACTATGCTGAGAGTATTATAAATATGATCTCAAATGGAGATCATAATTGGAGAATCAAATCAAATGAGATCAAATGGAGGAGAAACTCTTAAAAATTGAATGATTCCTGAATTTTTCTATACTATAATATTTCAAAAGTAAAATACCTAGCAGATTAGATACCTGATTAGGTGAAGCTATCACCCAAACAATCCCTAAGGACTGTGAAGGTTCATCCTCACATCCTCACAGCTATATGGTCAGGGACAGGTCCAGTGATGGGATGGGGGGTGGGGCCTGGATGTTAAAATAGAAACTTACACCAGATTTAATCCAACCACTTTAACATTACAAATGACAGTGACATGCAGAATGCCAGGAATAGAGAATGACAGAATGAACAAAAGCTGCCCCCAACTCATTATGTTACCCTTGGGCAAGTCACTTACTTCCTGTCTTCAGGCCTCAGATTCCTCAACTGAATGGAGAGGTTGGACTAGGTGACCTTTTAAAGGTCCCTTCCACCTCTAAAATTTTAAGTGACTTGCCCAGGGTCACATAGCTAGTAAGTGTCTGAGGCCAAATTTGAACAAAGGTCTTCCAGACTCTAGACCTGGCCTTCTGTCCACTGAGCCAACTAGCTGCCTTGAATGTGAATGTAAAGGAAACAGGCATTCTTGAATTGCATTCAGTGGGCCTCAAGATTGGTGTACTATCAAGAAGATAGACAGGCTAGACATGCACACATGAGTATAGAGACACTCAAGGTATTTTCTAGAGTCCTAAATATATAAAAGACATGGATGCAACTATCCCAGTGATAAAAGACCCCATGTTAATAGCGTGAGTCAGTTCAATTGAGTTCAATTAAACAAATATTTTTTAAACACCCACCCCATGCAATGGAAAAGAAAATGGCAAACCACTCAAGTATCTTTGCCAAGAAAACCTCAAACAACAAAACCGCTATGCAAAGCAACTAGCTGACGCAGTGGATAGAACTCCAGGCCTGGAGTCTGGAAGATCTGAGTTCAAATATGATTTCAGACCATTACTAGCTGTGTGACTCTGGACAAGTCACTTAACTCGACCTCTATTTTCTCCTCTATAAAATGAGCTAGAGAAGGAAATGGAAAGCCACTCCAGTATCTTTGCCAAGAAAACCCCAAAATGGAGTCACAAAGAGTCAGACATGACTGAAAATGACTCAAAAATCAACAAAAAAAATTGATTTCATCCTCAATTGATGAGATCACAACTCCTCTTAGTAGATAATTCCCGTGAATTGCTGTGGCTGGAAAAGCTCCTCAGTTGTTAGCCACATTTCAGATGATGAGCCTATCTCCATGCTCAGCTTGCTTTGTCCTCAGATAACAGGTATGCAATTCATTACCAGGCCTATACCTGAAAGCTTTTAGAGGCTGATAGGACCTTCCAGAGCTTTTTCCTCTACAGATCTGACCCTCAAGAATTTAGTCACCTGTGTCATATGAGACATTAGAGGGGGAACTTTAGTGAAAGGATTTAGAGATGCCAAAGATGAAATCATTTTACCAAAATCGTAAAAATTGAATCTGTGTAGTTTTATTGAGTACTTGTGTATCTTTCACATAAAAGCCAAATAAATCATACTTTAGGAAGTTTCATCTCTCAACCCAGAATGGTGACCGGAAACCATGCTATATGTAGACTAGTGGAAGGTACTCGAGATGTTTAGTCTGGAGAAGAGAAAACTCAACTGGGACATGATGTTATCTCCTCAAGTATTTGAAGGGCTATCCCAAAGAACTTGTTCAACTCAGCCGCAGAGGCACGACAAGCTGTAATGGGGCAGTGAGAAGGGGAGGGGAGAAGGGCAATAGGAAGAGAGTCCAGGGAGGCAGATTATACCTCAACATAAGAAAAATCTCACTATCAGAGCTGTCCTAAAGTAGCATGGGCTGCCCTGGGTGTCTTCAAGTGGACTAGGTGACCATTTGTTCACCTATGGATTGAATGGATTGTACTGGAGATACCTGAAATCCTATTCTCCTCTGAGAGTCAGCAATTCAGTGGATACCATTCTCCTTATATATGCCTATCATTTCCTTATGTATCTTAGCTATCCGAAATTCATCAGAGATGTTTGCTGCAAAGATTTATCCCAATTAACTGCTTCTCTTCTAACTGTTTTTTGTTTGTGCAAAAGCTTTTCTATTCTTATTTATCTATTCTATCTTCTTTGTTCAACTCTATCCCTTGTTTAGTTAAGAGTTCTACCTCTGACCACACTAATTAAATCTATATTCTTGCCTTCTGCTCTATTTTTTATATTATGATCTTTTGTACTTAGTTCCTGTATCCACTGGGAGTTCATTGTGTTACCTAGTGTAATGTTTTGATACCATTGTCAAAGAGTAGTTCCAATGTACATGAGTCTGTGCTCCCTGAATTTTCAGAGAAAAGACAGACAGGCAGATGGACAGAGACAGACGGGGAAGGGGTATAGAAAAGGAATAAGTGCATTGCTCAGGAAGTGTATCAGATGACCCTGTGAGTCATAGATCTCTATCCTATTTGCCTTATAGTGGATCCAGCAGATTGAAGGGGCAGAAGCTGCATTACATCAGAAGATGATGGAGCTAGAGAGTGACATGGTAAGCACAGAGATGTCTTTCGTATGGCTCATTCTACAGCAAGAAGGATGATTAGATGATGGCAAATCGCTACTTAGCCCTTGGCCAGTTTCACCTGATCTTTATGCATGTGTTGGACATCTTCCCATCTTTACATGTGTTGAGGGATGGGGTGGTTTTGGACCCTCCTTAGAGTCAAATACTCAGAGATCTGTAACAATCGTGTCACATCCTTTCAGTTAACATGAAATCCTGTTTTTATTTTTTCCAAAAGCTGCTATGAAGAAAACAGACCCAAAGGTTATCTTTGTGGATAGTTGATCCTTCAAATATTCTTTATCTACCTTTACCTATCGAAGTAACCTTCAGCAACTTTGCAAGTTAGAAAGCCTCAAAATTCTTAGACACTAACAGGGCTCAAGAAAGGATTTTTGAAGAGAACAATACTTTGTTCTACATTATTATCATCATCCCAGCAAATATTGTGGTGCTCCTTCTATGAGGCATTATAAACACATTTGGTGGGTGCTACATACAAATACAAACTTATGACCCATGATTTCCCAGGTGTGGAAATTCCATCCTCCATGCAGATGATAGCCCCTCTAAGAACGATACTCTTTGTGAGTTGCTGTGTCAGGGAAAAAAACAAAAACAAAAAGAATACTTCAACACGCAGTGTCCAATGCCCAAATTCCCCTCTCCACACTTAACTGATTCTCAGATGACAGAAATACCACCAGGTCTACATTTGCCAACTTTCAAGCTAGATAAGACCTATCAGAGTCACCAGGGTCACCTCCACTCTATGAGGATAAGGACTTTGTTATAAAAATGCCAAATATATTAGTGTAAAAATAAAAATAATTTCAAATTTAACCAGCTTTAAAAAGAACAAGACACAATGGGGACAGTGATAGATTTGGAGTCAGAGAACCATGATGCAGTTGAAAGGAAATGGAATCAGAAGATCTAAATACAAATCCCAAAACTGTTACGTACTACCTGGACAAGTCCCTTAACTTCTATCAGTTTCAGGATCTTCTTCTGTAAAAAAAGAAGGGTTCGACCAGATGGTTTCCAAAGTCATTTCCAGTTATAAATCTATACCCCTATGACCTAGGTTCAAATATCACTTTGCCACTCATAACCTGTAACCTCTCTGAGCCAATTTCCTCATCTCTAAAATGAGAGGTTTGGATTAGAACAGTGATTCTCAAAGTATGGCCCAAAAACCCAAAACATTTTAAAGAAACCACAAAGTCAAAATTACTTTTATAACAATATTGAGACATTTTAATTTCTAATATGGTTAATACCAATAGGTATAACCAACATAAACAAAAGCTCTTTGGAGGGTCCTCATTTTTGAGAGTGTAACAGGACCTTGCCACCAATAAGTTTAAGAACCACTGGACTAAAGATGTCTAAAATTCCTTTTATTTTACCATTCGATGCTTGAAATTCCCTTCCAATTCTGATGTTCCATGACTCTATTGTTCTAAGTCTCCTCTCATTGATTCTCACAATCCCTTTATGACAACCCTTAGTTTATTATAGACAATGTTGCCCTAGGTAAGAGTTTAAGATGACCTCCCAGTTATGGATTTAGAAAAGGAACTCATATTGATCATTTATGTAATACTTTGGGACATTCTGTGCATTTGGGGGGTTTGTTGGGTTCTCTATTGCTTTATTTGGAAATATTCCTCACTCCCCCAATGACTCCATATGGTCACTATTTTTGCCAACTTCTTCCTATAAGCTAGTAATTTCCCAACACCTCCCAGTTAACTCACCTGTCTCTTTTGGCTTACCGAAATGGACTTTGATTATAGGAACAATTCTGCAAAATCAAAGGTTACTTGGAGGAAGAATTAGACTACAGGAAACAAGCACTTGATCAAGCTTACATGGTAAGTATAAATCACCCAGACAATGTCATGGTTTACCAGTCACATAAAATAGAGTAGAAATTCAATTCCTTTGCTATACTAGATGGTCTGTGGGATGTAGATGAGCACATCCAATCCTAGTTTTATAATACCAGTGTTGTTCTAGGAAGACAACTTGATCTAGAGAGAGAACATCTGAGCTCAAATCTTGGCTTTCTTTATAATCACTAATCTGTGTGATATGACCTTGGGCAAATTCCTTAAACCAAAGGTATCGAACATGAGGCCAATATATGACTCAGTGCAGAAGAATCAGATTAAAATTTAACTGGGAAATACTTAACAAAATAAATTAAAAAGACAATGAAACATAGATAATGTCAGTATGTGGTTTTCTAAGTCAATATGTGGTCCACAGGGATCTTTATGCATGCTTCAGTACCCTTCATTTCTATTTGAGTTTGACACTACTGCCCTAAAATCATTGGCGTATGACAAAATGTGATTAGATCATCTCTCAGGTCTTTTGAAGATCTAAATCCTTTTCCCTAAAATTACACCTTATGGTATTATAAAGTTCTCAGAAGACTAGTTTTCAAAACAAAATTATAATCTTCATTTAGACCAACTTCATTTAGAATAAAAAAACATTTCATATGCTGCTTTTAACATGGAATTGTGGGACAGGACCAAAGAGATGGAAAGATACTTAGGTATGGGAGTACTATGGTACAGTAGAAACAACTCTGTATCTAAAGTCAGAAAATGTAGGAAACATCAGAATATCCCACCTCTGATATTTTCTCCTGTGTGACTGTGGACATGTCACCTACCTTTCCCCACTCTGATTATTTGTAAAAATGAGGGAAGCAGGGTGCACTAGATGGCCTTTGAAGTCCCTTGCAGTGCTGAAGCTGTGATCCCATGGACTAGGTTCTGATCACAGCTTTGCCATTTGCTATGTGAGCTCTCTGGATATGTCTCCTTATGCGTGAAATAAGGGGTTAAATAGGATGATCTCTAGGGATTCTTCTAGTCTTTACAAGTTGTGATTCTTTAGGACAAATAGTGAAATCAAATGATAACTTTTCAAGACTCCCAAGAGTCTGGAACTCTATTAGAAAACTGTTGTGAGTAGATGCCAGTGTCAGAGAATATAACATTTTGCTCAGTTCCCCACACTAATAGTCATAGTTTACAGGGCAGGATTTTTTTTGCTAACCTTCCCTGCTTCCTTGAGTTGATACCTAATTCCAGTTGTTGGGCTCTGCCTTTTTTCTTTGCACTCACTTGTCCCTGCATGGCCCCATGGCAACTCAAAAGGAAGAAGGCCAGTCTAAAATAGATGTCTTCATTGGCACTGGTTGCCATTAATTGCCTCCTTGGTAGGTTGGATAATTCCTGGGGAGAGAATTATGTGCTCTGGACCTTACAGGTGAACCATTTGCTTTGAGGATTTATTACTTCATTGGTATGGGGATGTTCTATCTTTCATCTTTGCCAAAAGGCTGAAAAGCCTCTTATAGAGAGTTAGAATTCTCTGTAAGTATCACTGATCAATCAAAAACCATTATTAAATAATCTTCTACTATGTGCCAGGAATTGTGCTGGATGCTGGCGATACAAAGACAAAAAATGAAACAGTCCTTTCCCTCTCAGAGCTTATATTCTACTGGGGAAAAAAACACGTAATGCATATAAGTATGTACAAAATATATACAGGTTAATTTTTTGTTGGGGAGGCACTAGGATAAGGTAAGGTCTCCAATAGGACATGGGGTTTAAGTTGAGCCTTGAAGTCAACTTGGGTATTCTAAGAAGAGGAAAAACAAGAGATGCTATGGCTCAAAAACATTCAATCACAAGTGATCAATTTTCTGGTGATGAGTTCTTCTCAATACTTAACTAGACTAGTGCTCTGAAAAGTAGATGCATGGTCCATTGCTAAGTCTACACTCTCCACCTTGGTAGGAACAACCAGAGTTTGTATTCACTAGCATTGCCTTTGAAAGCTCCTAGTTACCCTCATACTCCGATGACTCACTGGAGGAGAACTTTATGGGAGTCCAATACTTGTGAGAGGAACAGCTAGATGATACGGTAGATGGAATGCTGGGCCTGGAGTCAGGAAGACCTGAGTTCAAATCCAGCCTCAGACACTTACTAGCTGCATGATCCTGGGCAAATCACTTAATCCTGTTTGCCTCAGTTTCCTCATCTGTAAAATGAGCTGGAGAAGGAAATGGCAAACCACTCCAGTATCTTTGCCAAGAAAACCCCCAAATGGGGTCACAAAGAGTCAGACACAATTGAAACAACTGAACAACAACAATACTTGTGAGATATCAATATATCAATATGCACGGCTAATGTGTTTAGGTGTGTATAACATGAATAAAGTACAAATGAAAAATAATGATTTGCGTGTGTGAGAGGCAGGTTGAATGTGCACATGGATGAAGAAAATATTAAGGGAGGATCATAGGACAGAATTGATTTAAAAAAAAAGTAAATGGTTTTGCCATTCCCTTCCCTGTATTTGCCCTTTCTATCCCCAAGTTGAAAGTGGGGCTGAAACTTCGATCTCACTTGATCATTCCCAGGGACAGTGAGTATGTTTACTCAAGTTGTACACATCAAGAATAAAGCCTAGAGTCCTTGGATTTGGGGTTGGAGGGGACTTCAAAGACCATCAAGTCAAAACTCTTCATTTTACAGAGAACGAAACTGGGGCTCAGAAAAACTCAGCGACCTACCCAAGCCAAACAGCTGATATATGACAGATCTGGAATGCATGTCCAAGTCTTCTGCCCCCAAATACAACACTCTTTCCCACGACACCATGTTATATCACCCTGACTATATAATCTGCTGGTCAATCAATAAATCAACAAGTATTAAGTGCCTACTCTGCATCAGGCACTGGGTGTATAAATACGAAGAAAGAAGCTATCTCTATTTTCAGGGCGCTTATATTCTAATTGAAGATCAAAGCTGAGACCCACAGGAACTCCTCACCTGCTCCCCTTCCTTCACGGGAGGCCTAGCAGTGCTTCCTCCCTCTCCCAGGGTTGAATTTCACAGAGATCAAGTTCAAATCAGCTGTCTCAGAAGTAGACATCAGTGACCCCAGAATGTGCTACTCAAAGGCCAGCAAGGTTTAATAAATTTTTCTCCTTGTGTTATCAGAGAATCCAGGAGTTGGAAGCAACTTTATATAATGCTTTGCAGCAAGAAACTGTGATCAAGTTTGGAGAATTACTAAGTGAAAAGCAACAAGAAGAATTAAGGACAGCAGTGGAAAAGTTACGGAGGCAGATGCTGAGAAAGAGCAGAGAATACGACTGTCAGATACTTCAGGAGAGAATGGAACTGCTACAACAAGCCCACCAGGTGAGGGGGATGAGAACTAGGATCCTGACTCAGAGAGACCTGCAGAGCTGGAGGATGTAAGGGGGGCTGCAGTCATGAGATTAGCTAGCATTGATCTAGCGCTTTAAGGTTTGCAAAGCACTTTAGGAATAGTATTATCTCATGTGATCTTCACAACAACCCTGGAAGGAAAGTGTTATTATTATCCCCATTTTACAGATAAGGAAACTGAGGCAGACAGGGGTTAAGTAACTTGCCCAAGGTCACACAGCTAGTAAGTGTCTGAGGCTGAATTTGAACTCAGGTCTCCATTATTCCAGACCCAATGCTCCATCTACTACACCATAGTAGTAAAAACACACAGAGAACCCTGGAATAAAAGACTATAAATTCATGTGTTATCCTTCACACTTAGTGCAGAAATCACAATCTGTCAAAGTAGCTAGGTGACTTAGGTTGGCTAGAGCACTGGGCCTAGAGTCAGAAAAACCTAAGCTCAAATCTGACCTCAGGTACTTAACTAACTGTGTGACCTTAGCAAGTTGCTTAACCCTTGTTAGTCTCAATTTCTTTAACTGTAAAATGGGGACAATAATAGCACCTACTTTGAAGGGTTGTATGATGATCAAATGAGATAATACTTGTAAAGCCCTTAGCACAGTGCCTAGTACATAGTAGGCTCTACAGTAATGCTGGTCATTATTATTGTTGTTACTAATTATTACATTTCAATGAGAAAATAAGTACACTTTTAAAAAAAACTTTCTGGAATACATTCCATTTAGATCCCTTTTTTAAGACTCCATTTCAGTATTGAGGCCAGGCAAAAGAAGTTTTAATCCATCTCCTAAATGGTAATCTTTCAAATATTTGAAAGAGGAGATCATGCCAACCCCAATAGTCCTCTCTCCTCTCCCTAAACATCTCCATTTCTTTCAGCCATGATTGGTACAGTGGCTAGAGAGCTGTCCTCAAAGCCAGGAAGACCTAGGTTCAAATGCTGCCCTGATAACACAATAGATGTATAATCTTGGACAAATCACTTAAGCTCTTAGTATTCTAGGCAATGGAGGTTCTAAGTTGCAGAGGAGGTGCCAACTTGTTTTAGTAGAAGGAGTTTTCTCATCTAGAAGCTCCCTGTACTAATGAAATCACAGATCCTAATCCTAGCCCCAGTAATATAAGGTTTGGTGAAGGACTGTGCTGGGGGAGGAGGGGAGGTGCCTGGAGAAGAAAAGGCTTAGGGTAGATAAGAGAACTGTCTTTTGTTATCTGTGGAGCTATCTAGTGGAAGATAGATTAGATTTCATTTTGTTTGATGCCTGAGGGTAGAAGTAGGAGCTATGGATAGAAGTTATGGAGAGGAAGATTTCATCATCATATAAGAAAAGCTTCCCAACTCTTAGAAGGGCCTTCAAATGGAACAGGTTACCTTAGTGAGTTCCCTATCACTGGCAATCTTCAAGGGGAAGCTTGATAACCAACTTGACTGGTCATTTAGCTAGATGACCAATTAAACCAATGACTTTTGTGTGATTGGGACTATTACAGAGAAAGTTCTTATTCAGATAACATTTCAACTAGATTATCTTTGAGGACTCCACCAACTCAGAAATTATATGGTTCAATGAGACTAAACATCCTAAGCTACTCTTCGTTTGTACATCTTCTTTGCCAGTTAAACTCCAAAAACAGTGAGCAATTATAAAATTGTCTTTGAAATTCACTGCCTTGTTTTTCCAGCCATGCTGTTTGGAGATTTCCACAGGGCAGGGGGAATGTTTTCTTCTTCCCCTCAAAATATTCATCCACTCATAAGCCCAGTTTGAGCCTCAGAGAATCTCTGTGGGATCAGAGAAAAGGGGAAACAAAGAGACTGATGCAGAAAGATAGAAAATCAGAGACAGAGCTTTTTCTCTTATCTGTGGCCAGGAAGAGAAGTAATTAGAGATATCTGTAACACAAGGCGAGGGAAATTGAATCAATAAATAATACTTCAAAGAGCTGTAAGTTTTCTGGTATGGGTATTCCTTCCATTCCCTTTCACAATCTCTCTACCACTTAATGGGTAGTCTTTGAGAGTTGCTGTGGCCATATCACCCAGTGACCAATCTGCCAACTTTCTTCAGCCCAAACACCTAGGCTAGATAGAACTCCAGTCACAGATACATGGTTCATCACTGGGCCCAGGTAAAATCTACCAGAATTACATTCTTCTGGCATGACCTTGGAGAACCCAGGGTCAATTCCATGCCATAGTGAGATATAGGAGTAGTACTTTCATGGGGGAAACCATGAAAAAAAAAAACTAAAAAATTCACAAATTCCCAAAACAAATCTGTTATTAACAAACTATTAATCATCATTGTAATCATTTGCTTTTCTGGGATTATGGGTAGTGATAAAGTAGGAGGCCCTAGGTAGATGTCAAGATCAGTAGGATACTCAGTTATCATCAGCAAGGAGGTCAGGAATCCAGATATTTAAAGGTGAGATTATCCATTACTGTTAAAGGATCACAGAAATGTGAATCATTATTAGTGGGGAGGTTGGCTAGGCCCTCACAGGTTGTGACTATCCCTTAGATGTATGAGAATGATCTTCCATGACTCAGGAATTTAAAGAGCCCTTTGTTTTGTACATCTCTCACATACCTTACAGATGTATTTTTTTTCTAAGTAAATAAGTAGAATATAAAATTATATGGGATATTATATTCTTTGTGAGATATGAGTACTTATCTGTTTCCATGTGTATACTCCATTTTTCTAGTGGTCTTGAAGCTTCATGAGGGCAAAGACTGTCTTATCTAATCTTTGCATTTCTCCCAGTGCCCAACAGAATGCTTTGCCCATAATGAGATACATATATATCTATGTATGTGTATGTATTTATGTGTATGTGTGTGTATATATATAATACACATTCTCTCTTCCTTTCTCTCTCTCCCTCTCTCTGTCTGTGTCTCTCTGTCTCTCTTTCTCTGTGTCTCTGTCTGTTTCTTTGTGTCTCTGTGTCTCTCTTTCTCTATATGTCTCTCTCTGTCTCTGTCTCTCTCTCTGTCTCTCTGTCTCTCTCTCTTTATCTCTTCCCCACCTCCCTCCCACATACATACCCAAACTGTTATGTAGTTGAAGTCTATGTTGCCTCTCCCTGGATTTTTGTTTAAGCCTCCCAATTGGTTTTATTGCAGCTGATCTCTCGCTTCTGCAGTCCATCCTTCACACAGTTGCCAACAGAACTTTCCTAACACACAGATCTAGCCATGCTACTCCTCTGCTCAAAAACTTTTAGAGATTCTCTATTGATTCTAGAATAAGATATGAACTCTTCTGTAAACTGGGGATGATAAGATACTCGTTGTTGTATGGAAAATATTCTGTAAACATCAAACTGCCATTATGACAGTAGCAATAGACACATTCTTAGAGAGGCTGAAAGGGAGAAGCTGTGGGGGAGAATGCTTTGATTTCATCACACCCCTTGTAGCTTCTCTCAATGGCCAGGCATCATAAGAATTTTTCACAGGTCCCTGGAAATCAGGACATAAAGAATACTCTGACTGGGCTGGACTTCTCAAATGGATAAAACTTTAACCATTCAGGATCAAGGTGGGAGCCTTTCCTAATTAGTAAAAAGTCTAAATTACATACACACATACACATATGTATATATGCATACGTATATGTATATATACACATACACATATGTATATATACACATTTACATATATACACATACACATATATGTAAATATATTTTTTTAAGAGCAGGGGTTCTTAATTACTTTTGTGTCATGTACCCCTTTGGCAGTCTGAGGAAGGCCCCTTCTGAGAATAAGGTTCTTAAATACAGAAAATAAAATACATAGGATTACCATGAAAGTCAATTCTATTGAAATAGTTATCAAAATATTTTTAAAGACCAATTCACAGTCCCCAGGCAAAGGATTCTTTTTAGAGTGATTGTTTTTATTATTCATGAGCATTGCACATATTAAAAGCTAAGATTATCCCAGATAGAACATATCCATTCACATGGATTCACTTATCACCTATAGGCTTACTCTGAAATATATCTCCAATCCTAGGATTATGAGGCTCTGCCTTTACTGCTTAGTGTAGAAAGTCACTAAATGGCAGGAAAAAAAGACCTTGTTGTCTGTATTTTCAAAGGATCTTGGAGCTGGAAGGGATTTTAGAGGTCAAGTACTTTGTCCCATATCTGAGCAAGAATTTCTTGTACCTTTGAGAGGCAGTATGATGCAAGGGGAAGAATGCTGAAGTTGAGGTCTAAGGACCTGCTTTCAAATTCTGTTTCTCATATTTACTTTCTGATGTATGACTATGAAGTTGCTTAACTTCTCTGGGCCTCAGATTTTGAATCTGTAAAGAATGAAAGGGCTGGACTAGATGTCTTCTAAGGTCCCTTCTAGGTAAGAATCTATGATCTCATGATCTCATCTATGTGTAAATACCTCAAGGAATGGAGAATTCACTGTGTATTTGAGGCAACTCTTTCCAATTGTTGATAATTCATAATTATCATAGTTTTTTTCCCAATCAGGTAAATACCTTCTAGGTATGACTCTAAATCAAGGGTGGGGAACCTCCAGTCTTGAGGCCACATGTGGCCCTTTAAGTCCTCAAATGCAGCCCTTTGACTGAAACCAAACTTCACAGAACAAATCCCCTAAGCAAAAAGAGTTGTTCCATAAAACAGAAAAAGGCCATACCCAAGGACCTAGAAGGCCACATGTGGCCTCAAGGCCACAGGTTCCTGACTCCTGATGTAAGTAGTTTCCACCTGCTGGTAGCTATGGTTTTATAAGTAACTTTATGCCCAGAAGAGGGCACCTAGGCTGGTAAAGGCACTGGAACCCAAGCTACAAGAGGATTGTTTGAAGGTACTGGGTATATTTAATTGGAAGAAAAGAAGATGAAGTGCGGAAGGAGGGGAAAGACAAGATTACTGTCCTCAATTATTTTAAGTGTTGTTCTATAGAAAATGGACTATATTTGTTTTGCTGAACTGAGAAGGCAGAACCAGCAGCAATAGGTGAGACAGATTTACACTTGGTGTAAAGAAGAGCTCCCTGATCATTGGAGCTGTCCAAAAGCTGGATGTTCTGCCTCTGTAAGTCCTGAGCTCCCCCATCACTGCAAGAGTTCAAGCAAAGGATGGATGACCTTGTCAGGGATGTTGTAAAAAGGACTTCAACTCCAGATTGGATGACTTGCCCTTTGAACCCCCTCCCCACTCCAGGATTCTAGGAGTGAAGGAGTTACACTGTTTTAATAAGTAGATTTTTGAATCTCTCATTGGAGCTAAGACTATTGTCTTTGATTTCAGAGAATCCGAGACTTAGAAGACAAAACTGATATCCAGAAAAGACAAATAAAGGATTTAGAAGAAAAGGTACGTGTTGACTTCAATAGTGGCTTTGGTCTTGATCTGTTTAAACAATCCAAATATAATCCGCATTCCTTTTCGCGTCTGGTTTCTCACTTCTCAAGACTTTGAAGGTTATTCTGTGGCCTTAGAATAGTCTTTCTCTAACCCTAATTTTTTCCTTGCATTCACTTATCCTCAGGTCTTCATCTAATCTTCCCTTCTCCTTTGTTTCCTAGTCTTTAAAAGTCATCTTTATTTATACTTTTAATTTGTGTGTGTATGTGTGTATGCATGTATTTTGCTTTTCAGAATCCCATGATTTGGGGCTCCCTTTTTGGTCATTTCCTCCCTCCCTCTCCCCCTCCCATTGCTTATAATAAAAACATTTCTTTTTTTCCCCTGGGGCAATAAGTTACCAAGAGGCATGTTGATTGTTTCACATTATGACAGAGACCCAGTTAATGCACTGGGCTCAGCAGATAGTGGACTGCATGCTCCCCCTAGTGGTCTGAAAGAATGAATCTATTCTCCTAAGCACCAAACAATCCAGAGAGGGACTTTGACTCCAGGAACTTTAGCTCATCCGAAGTTGATAACTGTATTTGTATGATGCAGGACGGGGAGGCAGGGCATATGAGGAGTTGAGGCTGGTCATTAGATCAGAAACAATGTGTGCTGACTGGAATTTAGGAGATTTATGTTTTAGTACTGACTCTGCCACTGAGTGAGGTACCTCAGGCAAGTCCCAATTCCCCAGTTTCACAAAGTTTTCTCATCTGTAAAATGGGAATAAAAAGAAGACCTGTGTCTACTTTCTCCCTGTCACTGGAATTCAGTGAGCCAAAGCATATCAAAATGCACTGGAAAGTAAAAGTCACTACATAAATGTTGTAATGGTAAAAATACATGATGTCCCCTTATAAAATACAGACTCCCTTAGGGCAAGGATTGTTTTGTTTTTGTCCTTCTATCCCCAATGCCAAGTCTATTCCCTGGAACATAGTAGCTATTAATAAATTCTTATTGACTGAATGACTGAAGTTCAAGTAATGACGCCAATATTTACCTCCTGTGTGAATTGGGGAAAATCTCTTAGCCCCATTTTCCTTCATCTCTAGAGAGAATGATATTTGTATTCCCTGTCTGGAGAAGGGACTTTGTCAACCTCAAAGTGCTATAGAAATGTGAACTATTGTTATTACACTTAATAATGGGAAGGTTTTGTCAGTACATCCAACTCAGAAACACATACTTTGTCATTTGTACAAAATATTTAGTTTGATTTGCCTGTATTTTCCAAAATGTTCAAAATTTAACTCTTCAAAATTTTATGGTGCACCAATCACAGAAACTCACTGTCTCTTTGCATGTGAAAGGCAGGTCCTGCTAAAGAGTTTTACAGTATAGGTAGGGTGAAGAGAGGAAAGATTCCCATTCCCTTCCCTTTGCATGACTGGAGCAGGGCCATACCCATCTTGCCTGCACATGTTTAAGCTTATGATGCCTGGTTTGGAGCCATGGGCAATGTGGTGGCTAGAGGGGAAACCCACAGCTGAGTCAGCTCCTCTGACCCCATCAAGTTCCTTTACCTTAGGAGTCCCTATATCTCTGTACTCAAAAAGCACCATGTTAAACAGGTTTTCCCATAGCCATAAAATAGCAGCAAGTCAGACATTTTTTGAAATAGCCACTGAAGAAAATCACGGAAGACAAAGGAGGTCCTTTTCCCTACCCCAGCCCAAGACTGGTCTAGTTCCATGGCATCTTCTACCCACGGAGCCCACATCTCTCCATGCCTAAAATACAATGGGAAAATTGAATTCAGCCAAAGATTGCATTTTTTGTCCTTTGACTACTACAGAAACTATGCTAGTATTGAAGAAAAAGTTCTGACTATGAAGTCAACATTTCTATAGCACTTTGAGGTTGCCAAAGTCCCTTCTCTAGACAGGGAATACAAATATAATTCTCTCTAGAGATGAAGGAAAATGGGGCTAAGAGATTTTCCCCAATTCACACAGGAGGTAAATGTTGGGGTCATTACTTGAACTTCAGTCATTCAGTCAATAAGAATTTATTAATAGCTACTATGTTCCAGGGAATAGACTTGGCATTGGGGATAGAAGGACAAAAACAAAACAATCCTTGCCCTAAGGGAGTTTGTATTTTATAAGGGACATCATGTATTTTTACCATTACGCCATTTATGTAGTGACTTTTACTTTTCAGTGCATTTTGATATGCTTTGGCTCACTGAATTCCGGTGACAAGGAGAAAGTAGACACAGGTCTTCTTTTTATTCCCATTTTACAGATGAGAAAACTTTGAGAAACTGGGGAATTGGGACTTGCCTGAGGTACCTCATTCTGACTATGAAGTGGTTTTTCCAGGCTTCCACAGAGCTACTGATTATTTGAGACAGAATTTGAACCCAGGTCTTCTTGGCTCCAAGTCCAGTGTCCTATGCATTAAAATACCACAACTCCAAGTAATTGTGCAACCTTAGACATATCAGTTTCCTTTCCTGAGTCTCAATTTGCTCATCCACTAAAAGGGGATAATAATCACTAATTAGTGGCATGAGAGAGACAGAGGCAGAGACAGGACAGAGACACAGACAGACAGAAACAGACAGAAAGACAAACAGAGAGATTGGCCTCCAAATCAGTAAACTCTGAGTTTAAATCTCACCTCTAATACATACTAGCTGTGTGACCCTGGGCAAGTCACTTAACCCTGTTTGCCTCAGTTTCCTCATCTGTAAAATGAGCTGGAGAAGAAAATGGCAAATCACTCTAGTATCTTCTCCAAGAAAATCCCAAAATGGGGTCACCAAGAGTTGGACAGGACTGAAAAATGACAGAACAACAAAACAGCCCACTCAGCCATATGCCTGAAGAGTTCTGTGTGCAAGGTATATGAGTCTGAGATTTAAACTGAAATAGAAAAGATCATCTAATCTAAGATTGGTAAACTACCTCCAGAGGACCAAAACGTGTTTTTTAAAAATACTTTTAAATACATTAAAACTTTATTTAAAAATATAAAAACCATTCTCAGCTCATAGACAGCAGAATTTGGCCCAGGGACAAATGCTTGCATTACTTCTCTCTGGGATAGGGTCAGGTAGTTTGCCAGGTGCTGGCAAGCTAAGGCCCTTGAGGCTCAGAGATGTTAAAGGGCTTCATCAGAGCCTAGGCTCGTATATATAGAGCTAAAAGGAACCTTAGCGCCCATATAACCCACTTATTTTAAGGCCTAGAGAAGCTGTGACTTGCCCAAGGTCTCATAGGTATTAAGTGGCTGAACTGGGATTTTGAATCCAGGCCTAACATGACTCAGACAGTTCCTTCCAATGTAGCACTCTGATTTCTCAAATAAAGCAGATTGTCCCTCTTATCCCTGTGCAACACCTTGGGTACCAGCCCCTCTTTAAAATCTGAGGTTCTGGCTTCTGATCTTCTGATGGGGATTGCAAGTAACACTTCTAATTCCCCTCCTATTCCAGATCCCCTCACTGTTGACAGCAGCACATTCCTTACCTCTCCCATCCATAACCAGGCAATTCTGGGGATGTTTGATATATCTACATCAAAATTACTCCCTCCTGGGAACTTGAAATCCAAAGGACTTAAGCAAAGGCTTCCCCTAGAGGGGAATGGCATTTTCGAAGATAATTAAAATGGTCACCAAAATTAGGCATCTGGTGAGGCATTTATCATTTGTTTACAAAATGACACAAGAAAGAGGAGCAGGCATCTTAATTCCTGCAAAGTGAATAGTCAAGTAAGCCATGGTATAAAATGGAAAATATACATTTTGTACCCATTACGAGGTAACCTGATGCACAATTCAGTGGGTGTTTTACAGCATGTTTGACCAGTAGAAAACAAAGGGACAGTCTACCAAGGCATCCAGTTCCTAAATGAGAACAGCCTAAAGTTATGTACTTTGATGGATGCCTGTTTCTCTTTATTATCATTTAGGAATCTCAGAATCATTTGTCTTTGGAAGACTAAGACACATATTTGAGGAAGTTGATCTGACCTTTGATCTGAATTACAGCTGGTGGCCTATTGGCAACAAATGCTAACATAACCCCTATTCCTCCACCCCCATTTCTGATACCTAGTGGTGAAGTAGAAAATCAATCAACTAATTAATTAATTGATCACAAAATCATAGGTTCATTGATCTAGAATTCGAAGGGACCTGAAAAGCAATCTAGTTGAACTGCCTTATTCTATAAGGAAACTGAGGCCCACAAAGGTTAAGTGATTATTTGCCAAGGTAAATCCACATTTTTTAAGCATACGCTATGTTCCAGGCAGTATACCAAGTGTTGGAGATAAAAATATAAAAGCAAAAACAGTCCTTGCCTCTGAGAAGCTTTCTAGTCTAGTCAGAGGAAATAGGAATATATATACATATATATAAATGTGTGTGTATGTATGTATATGCATATATATATACATATATTTATACACATATATACATACATATATATGTGTGTGTATGTAGAGACAGGGATAGATATATATCTATACACACATGTAGATAGAGAGACATAGATATACATCTATCTCTATCTATATGTATATACATATACAACACATATATGCATATATATGTGTGCGTATATCTGCGTGTGTTTACAAGGAAATTTTGGGGGAAAGGCACCAGCACCTGGGGGGATGGAGAATCAGTACTGCATAGAGAGAGGGAAGAGCAGCATTCAAACTCTGATATTTACTACTTGTGTAGTCATTTTTTTCCTGGGACTCAGCTTCCTCACCTATGAAAGGAGGGAATAGGATTAGATGAAATGATTTCTAAGGATCTAATTCTTGGTCCTATAATCTAATGCTAAGAATCAGAAATATCACCCACCTCCTGACAGAGAGGTGAACTACGCAGAATGAACCATACATTTTTGAAATAGTCAATACTTGGCTTATTTGGCTTGACTATGCATACTTGTTAGGATTATTTTTTCTTTTTTCCCAAAAATTAGGGAAGAGAAGGGTAGAGGTAGTGATAGGTTTCCCCTACAGCAACAACAACAAAAGAGAAGAGAATAGAAGGAATCATAAACAAATAGGAAGCTTTGAAAGTTACGTGACAAATGTATTATATCCTTTTTTTTTGACACTGGATCTTCCTATTTCTCCCAGGCTGTAGGTACAATTGATCCCCCTACTAACTGGCATGAGAGCTGTGGCCTACTTGTTTCTAACTTAGGTCAGTTTGCTCCTTCCCTGTTCCCAGGGGGCCACCATATTGGTGTAGACCTAGTGTAGATATTCTTTAAGTTTCACCCACTGCAGCTCAGAACTCCCATGCACAAGTGATCCACTTGCCTCAGTATCCCCGAAGCAGAGAATATAAGTGAGTGCCACCATGTTCTGCCTAGTATATACTTTAAAAGAAAAGCAAGTTCTATGTAATATTTAATTTCATGTTCAATTTTCTGTTCCACAAAATATATAGAAATGCTCATCTTACTTGGTGTGCAGTTTAGAATTTAGAAAGAATAATGGAAATTTTAATTTAAAATAAAGATAAAGAAAGCTTTTTAAAAAAAAGTAAATAGAAATAAACACTAATCAATGACAAAGTGAAAAGAGCAGGGCCTGGGAGGTTAAGACAATCTGGGTTCTACTCCTGGCTTTGCTATTTACTGAGCCAGTGGCCTTCCATAAATTATTTCCTCTCTTGGGGTCTCAGTTTTATAATCTGTCAAATGAACAGGTTGTTTAAGAAGTGCAAATGATTTTTAAAGTTCTGACAGTTCTGATATTCTATGTTCTATGTGAACATCAGACTTCCAATTTTCAAGGCTTCACATTGCTCATATCCCTGCTTGAGCTAGCAGATGAAAAAATAGTTGTACCATCCGGTTGAAAGGAAAGATGATATCTTCTTAAGCAAAGGTGCTGACTGTGTAGTAAATGAATTTTGACAGATTTAGCACCTCCTGGAAGGCTTGACAAAAAGTGGGATTTACATAATCTTCTTCTTTTTCTTCTACAGTTTCTGTTCCTATTCTTGTTCTTCTCTCTTGCCTTTATTCTTTGGCCTTGATGTCAAGGTGCCTCTTAAAGGTAAGATGCTATTTAGTTCTCAAAATATGGTACCAAGGGGATATTTGTTAAGAAATTCAACTCTATGTGAATGCTATGATGTTGGCACTCAACTTCACACTTATTAACAGACAACAAGGTGACAAAAAATTGTTGCCCACACACAGTGGTTCCCATCAAATGGTTCATGAGCCTCTTAGGGCTTCACACTAAAATTTCTTTAATAGCACTGTAAGCAGGAAATAATTGCAGGATATTATGGGTAGTATACTCAGTTACCCTGGAGGTTCATAACACATTTTGTTGTTTTTGTTGAAAGAGGTTCATAGACCAAAAGAAATGTGGGAACCACTGCCCTAATATATTGAATTCCCTGTAATGGGAAGGAAAAGCCATTGGGTAATGTCCAAAAAAACAAGGTAATTGGGTGGTAGGTATATAGGAAACAGTATTGATATGGGATCCAAGAGATATGCCCTAGTTCTGTCTCTTCCTTCTACTCTCTAGCTCCACACCAAGCCATTTTATTGGGAAATAAAATGACACAGTACAGCTTTTTAAGAAGGTCAGATAGACAAAAGATGTCTCTGCTCCTTGACAAGAAGGAGTCATGACCAATGTGAACCTCAGATGATTTAATTAATCTCTATGGACCAGTTTCCCCATCCAGGCCTCCTGCCATAAGTAACTAGCTGATTTTGCTTTTTTCAAATGAGATGGTTTGACAGGATCTCTGATTCCTTCCAGCTTTCAAATTCCACTATTCTGGGAACAGATCTTACATTTTTTTATTCTTCTGCCCTTGCTACCATTTTCCAAATTAGGAACACAGAGAGGTAGAACTGGGGCATAATTTCAAATTGACATCTCTTCTGAGAATAATTAGTCACATCAATATACTAACAGCCTCTATATCTGACTGGCTGACCTGGATAGAGGGAATAATAGTCACTGTGATTTTATTAAGGGTTTAACATCCCACATTTATCAACAGAGTATTCAATACTTCAAAAAAATCTATGATTTCATTAATATGATGGACATAAAAAGGATTCGTTAATAGGTACTACTGCCAATCATACTTATCAATGTACAGAGATATTTTAATAACTAGTTTATTAGCTCAGCAAAGATCCGTGATATTAAAAAAAAAAAACAGTGGGCCCCAAGCAGCCATTGTAGCATCCTTGTTTAGGTCTTAGTTACATTGGCAGGACGGTTACAATGGAATTTTACAGAGGACAGAAGAGGAAGGTAAGTGCATATAAAAGCACTGATAGCAGAATGGGAAGATCTGTGTCAAGTAAAATTGTAAACTAGTCAGTAAAAACTAAGGATAACACCGGATTTTGCAGACTAACCATTAACAAAGGAACAATAGCTAGTTACTTGACCTGTTCATCTTAAGTAAATAGAGGTAATAAAGCGGAGCCAGAAATTCTCTTATCACTAGCCTGTTGATCACCAGAGCTAAAGTTTGATCTCAGTTAAATTTTGCAAGCTCTAGACAGTCATGTGACTTGTTATATTAAGGAAATAGTGGTGACAAAGCCAATACTAAAATTCTCTTATGACATATCATTTCCACTGATGCAGGTCAGATATATTCTATACCTAAGTAGGTGGTTTCAGAAATTGATGGTGCTAGGGGCAGTTAGGTGGTGCAGTGGATAGAGCATCAGCCCTGAAGTCAGGAGGACCTGAGTTCAAATCCGGCCTCAGACCAAACACCTGACACTTACTAGCTGTGTGACCCTGGGCAAGTCACTTAACCCCAATTGCCTAAAGAAAAAAAAAAGAAATTGATAGTGCTAAAAATTTAATCCTCTGGTGGCCATCCAGGCTGATGAAGAGTCTTTCTACACTTAACTGGATGACTCCTTGAATAGCAAATCTATTCAAAAAGCCTGTATTAGTCATCTATTATTTGTAAGACACTTAGCTAGGCTGGGGATACAATGACAAAAACAAAAGTCCCTGCCCTCAAGAAGCTTACATTCTAGTGGGGAGAACAACATGTAAACAGGGAAAGAAATACAACATCTATACTAAATAAATACACACAGATATGGAACTGGTCATGGGGCCAATAGTGAAAATGGTTCTAGCTTGTTCTACCTGCCAGATATTGTGCTTCAGTGACTTTAATTTTGAGAATACAGGGGCCCCTAGATTGCTTAATGAGGCATTAGAAAGGAACTTTAACGGAGGCACAGTTAATAAACTAATCTAGACTGTATAAAAGAAGAAGGACCAACTGGTTGAAGGCTCAACCTCTAAGTCCACGATTCTGAAACAACCTTGGCTACTCTACACAGTGGTGTTGGGCAGAGATTTTTCTGAATCCAATACTGTTTAATATTTTTGTCTATGACTTAGATGATGGAAAAGGGAAAGCATGCCTTCTTTTTTCCCTCCCTACCCCATGGATGATGTCATTCCTGCCTGGAAATGGAAGTGACTGTCCTGAGGACATTCTGGGGTGTTTTTTTTTTTTTTGGCTGGATGCAGAAAAAATGCAGAGCAGAACTGGGAAATATGATGGGAAAAGAATTTCCATTTGGTCAACTGATTTACTCACTCATTTTGAGGAACATTTCTCATATACACTTACTACTCTCCTTTTGAAGTCTTCACTAATATCCTCCAAAGATAAAAGAAAGGACCCTAAGCCTTGAAAGTTGTTCAACAGTTCCAAAATAGCAACTGGGGCAAGGGTGCTCATGTTGATAGATGAGTCTAAAAGAAAAGTGACATTCACAAAAGAGAGAAGCCATTGGAAATATTGTCAACAATGGGAATAAAGTTCATTTGGAGATGAAGGCTAGGCAGGGCATTCAGTAAGGGAAAGAAAAACATATTAGTACAAAATTTTAAAAATACTACTTACTACCTGTGTGACTTTGGACAAGCCAATTAATCTTGGTTCCACTTAACTATTTGCTGATAATGAATTTGTTCCACTTCCTGCAAATGGAACAGAAATGGTAAACCAGGTGAATGAGCTCAAGTCTCCTAAATTTTAAATAGTTTATTCAAATCCTCCACTAAAGTACTCCTCTGATGCCTCACTATGGTATAGAGATAATCCTAGGTTTCTAAAGACTAGTCCTAAAAAGCCCAAGATACAGCAGGTCCCACCAAGCCATTCTGGCTTGGATTATGGGCTCATTGCCAGGTTTCATATCTTTCATTAAATGAATATCCTTTAGATACTAAACCAGTGGTGGGGAACCTGCAGCCTGGAGACCACATATGACTCTCTAGGTCCTCAAGTGCAGCCATTTGACTGAATCGAAACCTCACAGAACAAATCCCTTTAACAAAAGGATTTGTTCTGTAAAACTTGGACTCAGTCAAAAGCCCACACCCAAGGACCTAGAAGGTCACATGTGGCCTTGAGGCCACAGGTTCCCCACCCCTGTACTAAACCAATCAGTAACCATTGATTAAGTGCCTGGCGGGAAGCTAGGTAGTGTAATGGATAGAGTCAGGAAGACTCATCTTCCTGAGTTCAAATCTGGCCTCAGACATTTACTAGCTATGTGACCCTGGGCAAGTCACTTAACCCTGTTTGTCTCAGTTTCCTCATCTGTATGAGTTGGAGAAGGAAATAGCAAACCACTCCAGTATCTTTGCCAAGAAACTCCCAAATGAGGTTGAGAAGAGTCAGACATAACCAAAAATGACTAAACAACAACAAGAAGTGCCTGGAGCTGTGCTAAATGCTAGGGATACAAGAAGAAACAAAAGACCCTCTCTTTCCTCAAGGAGCTCAATCTAACTTCTCTAACCAGAGAAGTTTATCACCAAACGGGAAGCAGAGTTAGAATTATGAGGGAAGGGGTAGTGGTGATGCTGGAGTAGCTCCTAAAAATCCTGTCACCTATTGGGAGAGGATCTGCATCAATGAACCAAAGCCCTACAGTGATGAAATCACAGATCTTTGAGGCATGGAAGTAAGTATAAATTTATATGTGTGTGTGTGTATGTATATAAGTAAACACACACATACACACCATGATTTCATGGGTATAGTGAACTATCAATGAAGAAACTCTCTCTACCAACATAGATTGGTATCTGCTCTGTAACTTATAGAGTTGCCTACATACATACGTACATATACACACACACGTATGTATGCATTCTGTTTGTATATAAGTAGGTGTGTTAGACCAGAACTGTGATTTCATGATTTCATTAGTACAAGGAGCAATGAAGAAACTCCATCTACCAGTGCAGGTTTCACGTGCTCTGTAACTTAAAATCTTAGCGCTACATAAGAGCACTCACTCCTAGGTTAAGGAACATGTCCAGGATCGTTACAGTCAGTACATGTCAGGCAGTACCTGAACTCGTGTCTCCCTGACCAACTCTGTGACCAACTTTCTATTACCACCCATCTACAGGTACTTAATGTAGCAGACATGTATATTATTATCATCTCCGTCTACATAGAGCTCAGAGTCTGGAGGGGGTTATAAGAGAAAAACACATATCTATCATACAAGGTAAAAATAGTCAACCTTCAGTGTCATTTTCACTGGACTGGAAGAAGCCTCCCCCACTTGGATGGATCCCTATGGAAAATTCATGGAAAAACATGGATAAGTATGACAGAGGATGAGGTGGTGCAGAACTGAACCAAGGACTGGCTGTGGAATCAGAGGACTGCATTCAAATCCTGTCTCTGATGTTTACTACCTGCACAACCTTGGACATGTCACATAAACTTTCTGTGCTTCTGTTTTCTCATCTACAAATTCTCATCTACAGAGGATAGACAGCCTCTGAGGTCCCTGCCAGCTCTTGATCTATGATCTGGTGGTGTGGAGGGGTTGCTATCTGTACCAGTGAAGGGGATTCCATGCCAATCAAACCACCACTTCACCAGAGGAAAACAACGTGAAAACACAATGAGGAATGCAAAAAGACTATTGGAATTTAGAATAAATGGTCAAAATCAACAGCCCAACTATAACAACACTTTCATGCCAGATTATAAATATATAAAGCAATGACAGGGGGAAAGGGGGAGAGGGGGAAAATCAGCAAATAGTTTTCACTATATTACCATTTACAGTTCAGCAAGGTGGATGGAACACTGGGCTGGAGTCGGGAAGACCTCAGTTCAAATATGGCCTCAAACACTTACTAGCTGTGTGACCCTGGGCAAAAAGGTACTTAACCCTGTTTGCCTCAGTTCCTCATCTGTAAAATGAGCTGGAGAAGGAAATGGCAAACCACTCCAGTATCTTTGCCAAGAAAACCCCAAATGGGGTCATGGAAAGTTGGACTCGAATGAAAAATGACTGAACAACAACAGAAACAACAACAAAATATTACCATTTACAGTTAAGTGATAATGACTCATTTGGGCCTCTTTTTCTAAGCAAACAATGTCTAGCCAGAGACAATTAAAAAAAAGCTTTTCATGAGGTTAGTGAGGACCAATGACCAGATGATTTTGGATAATTCCCACAAACTCTGGTCCTATTCCTTGTTGATAACCATTCTTAGATTATTAGCTTCTAGTAGATTCTTGTCCTACAATCAAAATCCTTAGGCTTCTAATTGGATGACCTGATAATAAGAGGCTCTTTTGTTCAGTTCTGTTCCAAAGGATGAAAAGAATAAACCTCAGAATAAGAGATGGTAAATTTTAGTACTTTCCCCATCCTCCCCTTTATTCAGTGTGATCACACCCCACCCCCATGCCTTTGCAAAGGGTCATAAGCTGTTGTGGCTTTGAAAAAGAAGTATCATCCAGTTTCTGGCCTCCTAGTCATGAGCTTCCTGCACTTAGCTCATGACCTCCCTCTGCTCAAAAGTCTTCAGGGGCTTCTTATTACTTAAATGATAAAATACTTACATCATTTCATTCTAACCTATCTTTCCAGCTTTATTTCTCCTTACTTCCATGTTTCCAACATGCTAATCTACTTGTTAGATTTTTTTAAATTTTCTTAGAGCACATTGCCTCTATCCATTCTACCTTGTCTCATGCTGATTTGCACAAATGACTTCTCTCTCCCTTCCACATCCACACATACACCATTATATCATAAGCTCCTTGGGAACAGTGACCATGTTATTTCTCATCTTTGCATCCCCAGGGCCAGGCCACTCAGAATAATGTCCTCCAGCCAGCACCTACTTTAGTTAATGTTTGCTGAGCTAGCTTGAATTAAACAATGCTCAAAATTCTAAACATATTCTATTAAACTCTCACTAACAACACCCCAAAGACAAAGAAGATCCTTCTTTTCCCTTCCCATACTTTTCCCTTTACATAGCCTGCTCCCAAACTCCCCAGCTATAAATTGAGAAGGAAATGCTTTATTATTAGGGTTCACAATAATTCCTTAATATCTAGACACTGGGACCCTTCATCCCTACTATCAGAACTATTCAACTATTATGTGAATAACTTTGTTTTAGTTGAGTAATGTCTACAACACTACCTTAATGGTAATATTTAATATGTTGGGAAGTAGGTACCAAGTAGCTCTGTTAACTCTTCACAAGAGAAGTCAAGGGTGGAATTTCTACACCAGCAAAGCTGAGCATTTTCTTCCAAAGTGCTAATGGTTTAAAGCTGCCATTTCAGTTTTCTGTGTTGGCAGAAATGCAGCTAAGTGGGGCAGTGGATAGAGTGCTAGCCCTGGAGTCAGGAAGACTCATCTTCCTGAGTTCAAATCTGGGCTCAGATACTTACTAACTGTGTGACCCTGGGGCAAGTCACTTCACCCTGTTTGCCTCAGTTTCCTCATCTGTAAAATGAGCTGGAGAAGGACATGGCAAATCACTTCGGTAGCTTTGCCAAAAAAGCCCCAAATGAGGTCATGTAGAGTAGGACACAAATGAACAACAACAACAGAAACACACTATGGAAGAGAGCTGCTCTCAATTTTGCCTTTCTCTAGTATTATGACTTGCTATATTTGATTGTGATTGTGTGATCATGATACCCCAAAATAGAGTAAGAGGTGAGGACTTTCAACAACACCTAAAGGTGACCTAAAGTCACCTAAGGGCTTCTTACACTACTATATTGTCTTGTGGTTTTACTAGCCACACAAAACATAGGATCATAGAACTAGAAGAAGGTAACATGGTATAGTTGAGAGGTCATTGGATTTGAAATCAGAAACACCTAGGTTCAAATCCTGCCTTAGACACATGCTAGCTACGTAACTCTAGGCAAGTCATTTAACCCCACTGTGTCTTAGTTTCCTCATCTGACAAATAAAGGTATTGCATTTAATGGCCTTTAAGGTCCCTTCCAGCTATAAATCTGTGACCCTATAATCCCTAATTGGAAAGGACCTCAGACAGTTATAATTTATAAAAAAGAAAACTGAAGCCCAGAGAGATTTAGTGACTTGCCTAATGTCACAAGGTCAAGGCCTTTGTCACACTGTTCATTTGATGGTGTCACTAAAGATATCACTTGTGGCAAAACCCATTGCCATGCCTCTATAGCAATTTTTCTGAATAGCTCTGAAAAATGGCATCATGGTGACTCTAACCTGTAGTGTTTTTCAAACCTGCTTTGTTCTATTACACAGAAGTGGCTTATATATAATAATAGCAGCATATAGTCTCCAGCATGCTGAAATGAGGGAGGGGGCTTGTACTGCAATCAAAATCCTCTGTTTTCTGAGGTCATATAAAAGCTTTTCTTAGGTCTCTTACAGCTCTCAGTCTATGATTCTATGATGAATTGAGTTTTGCAACCCTGCCAGAAGGAAGGTCACTGGAACTCATGCAACTCACTGTTGCTCTAGTTTAAAATATCTTTACCTCCCACCACTTGTGCACCTGACCTCATTCCAATAAAATGAGGATCTGTGATTTTATCAGTGTGAGTACTCCTTCTTGGGATCAAAATCAGGAACCCTTCTATACCTTAGTAAACAGTCTTCCAGTGTCACTGAAAGAAAATGCATCCCCTGAGGAGCCTCTGTACCTTAGCTACCAGGCTCCTCCATAGACAGTACAGGCCATCTAGACATTTTATCCACAGCCTTTGGACAGCTGAATGGAGTGGTGGATAGAGAGATGGCCCTGGAACCAGGAGGACCTGAGTTCAAATCCAGCTTCAGACACTTGCTATCTATGTGACCTTGGGCAAATCACTTTACTTTGTTTGCCTCAGTTTCCTCATCTGTAAAAATGAGCTAGAGAAGGAAATGGCAAACGGCTCCAGTATCTTTGCTGAGAAAACCTCAAACAAACTCATAAAAAGCTGGACATGACAGAAATGATTGAACAACAACTCCAAGCCTTTCCAATTTGGTGAGATATAGCAAAAGCTTTGTTCACATAGCATTGGAGTACCCAAGGCTTCTTCTACATTCCATTTAGCCATCAAAGGAGGACTTGAATAGTGGGTACCTAAGTTTCTGACCTTCCAAGCAGAAAATGGAAGCTTCCTGAGAGCAGGAACTATTGTCAGTTTTTGCTTTTGTATCCCTAGACCCTAGCACATACTACAGGGGGTGGGGAACCTATGGCCTCAAGGCCACATGTGGCCCTTTAGGTCCTCAAGTGCAACCCTTTGCTGGAAGGCCACATGTGGCCTCAAGGCCACAGGTTAACCACCCCTATACTAGCAGCTTAAGAAATGCTTGTTATATCAAATTGAATTGAGAAGTAAAACTCATTATTGAGGCTTGGAAAAGGTAGAAAATCAGGCTAAGTAATTGATCCCAAATGTGTGGCAAAAAACCATTCAACTGATCTAAGCCCTGGGCAGCATAATTAGGTTATTACCAAAACAGCTGAACCAAAGTTTTTTCCTGAGCTGTCATTTTAAATCAAAACCCCAGATGGGAAAGAAATACAACATAAAACAGAAAGATAACATCTGATACGGGATCACAGTATGAGATTTTATGGTTTTAATTGGAGGGAAGGTGGAAATCCAGGCCTTATATTCCACTGCTGAAGAGAACTTCAGATGAAGAAACTTCCTCGACCAATGCAGATTGAAATCAGTTCTGAAACTACAACATTAGAGAGTTAGCCCAGGGCCCCAGGAGGTCGATGATGTATCTAGGGTCACAC
This sequence comes from Vombatus ursinus, assembly GCF_900497805.2. Taxonomy (NCBI): domain Eukaryota; kingdom Metazoa; phylum Chordata; class Mammalia; order Diprotodontia; family Vombatidae; genus Vombatus; species Vombatus ursinus. Next base: position 3,101,978 of record NW_020954641.1, on the reverse strand, counting down.
AGCCAGTTTGTGCCAGAGTTGGGAGCTGAAGCCACATTTTGCTGACTCTGAGGCCAGCCCTCTATATCCACTACCACACCCTGACCTCTAAATAATCCTATAGTCCTGAGCTACTCTGGGAGTGTATTTAATTTCACATCCAAATAAATGTTAGCCTTTTATGTATTGTATGTTCAAAGTATTGGGGGGAAGGCAGCAGAGGAAGGGAACTGATGGCTTTGATTTTTGTTGGTGAGTTGTTGTTGTTATTGTTTGTTTGTTTTTTAGCTTCCAAAACATAAAATAAATGTTTCTGATTTTTCACCCTCCAGATCATCTTTGGACTTTAGTGATAGGACTCAACCATTGTCTTGGTTTAAAGGGTACCCCTTTGATATATCAAAGTCATTCATAAAGAAAAGGCTAAATGACTACTTACTGGGAATATGGTAGTGGGGATTCTTGGCAGTGAGGTGGCACAGTAGACAGAAAGCTGAGCCTGGTATCTGGAAGACATAAGTTCAAATCTGACCTCAGATGCTTACTAGCCATACGATTCTGGGCAAATCATTCAGTTTCCTTGTCTGTGAAATGCAGATAATAATACTCTATTACCTCCCAAGATTGCTGTGAGGATTAAATGAGATAATAATTATAATGCACATAGTATATAAATGTTAGCTAATGTTATTATTATTGTTCCATTGTGGGTTGGAGTAGACAACCTCTGAGGTCCCTTCCTACTCTGAGATTCTATCAGTCTCAGAGCAAAATTCTGCTGTGGCTATACAGTTATCCTCATTCCATAACTCTGAAGTGCCTGATCTCTGAAGTGAGAAAAGCCTTTCTTAGAGGTATAGGCAGGAGAACTAGGTGGCACAGTGGATAGAGCACCTGGCCTGAAGTCAGGAGGACCTGAGTTCAAATCAAACTCAGACATTTACTACCTATGTGACACTGGACCAGTCATTTAACCCTAATTGCCTAAAAAAAAAACTTATTGGAGCCAGAGGAATAGAAATTATTGGTAGACCTAGAATGCAATGCAGTTGCCAAAACTGTTTGCCAGCGACAGTGGCTGTACCCCTCCATCTTATCTGTCAGCCAATGGTCCTATTCAGAGGACAGCTATTCACTTAGTTTTCCCAAAACAAGCCTGGGATCTCCCACCTGTACTGCCTTGTCCTACCCTATTCCCCACCCCCATCAGGGGTAGAAGATGTGATGGGAGGAAAGGAAGAGGGGCAAAGGACACAGCCAGCATCACTCCCCCAGAAAGGCAAGGATATGACCAATTCTTGGGATGAGGCAGGATACATCAACAGGAACTTTGGACCTTAGGTCAGATGAACTTTAAACCCAGCAGGAAGAGGAAGGATCACAATAAATCGGACAAGAAATACCCCCCTGCTCTTGCACCCAGGGGATGCCAGACTCTTGGTCACTCCTTTAGTCCTTCAGTGTTGGGCACCTGAGCTGTCCCACACAACATCTCCTTAATGCAAGAGAGGGTCAGGTGTTTTATAAGCAGAGGCATGGTTTCCTTCAGGTACATCAGATTGGTTTCCCAGCATGATAGAGCCAGAAAGTTAGCAATCAACAAGGCTGTTTGGGGGGGTGGGAGTAGAAATTCCAGCCAGACAGATTATAGATTTGGAGAGTTCCAGAAAAGGAATGAGGTGGGGGTTCCAGACAGGAGGGATCACCTCTAGAGCATATGAAGCCTGTTGTAGAAAAACTGGTAAAAAAACCAAACAGGTTTTTCAAAACTTTTTGATACCAAGAAACTCATGTAGCTTGATTCCTAAGGTATGTGGCAGTTGTGATCAGTGTCACAGAGGTAATGCAGTAGGATTTGGAGTCAGAGGACCCAGAAGGTCCATTCAAATCCTGTTTCTGTTGCTACCTGTTTGGCCTTGGGCAAGTGATTTAACATCTCTAAACTTCAGTTCTCTCAAGAATAAACTGAAGATCGTCAGTAAACATTTATTGCATGCCTGCTATGTACCAGTCACTGTGCTAAGCACTGAGGATAAAAAGAAAGGCAAAAGACTGGCCCTGCTCTCAAGGACTCACAAAATGATGGGAGAGACAATAAGCAAACAACTATGTACAAACAAGCTATACCAAGGTAAATAAGAAATAATCAACACAGGGGAGGTACTAGAATTAAAGGGGATAGAAAAAGGCTTCCTGTAGAAGGTAGGATTTTAGTTGGGGCTTGAAGAAAACCAGGAAGGGTAGTAAGTAGAAATGACAGAGACCATTCCAGGTGTGGATTAGAACAAGTGAAAATGTTAGAAGTCAGAAGAGGGAGTGTCTTATTCAAGGAACAGCCAGAAGGCCGGTGTCACTAGATTGAAGAGTATGTGGAGGGGGATAAGGTATAAGAAGAATGGAAAGGTAGGAGGGGATAGGTCATGAATGACTTTAAACACCAAACATAGGATTTTGTATTTGATCCTGGAGGTAATTGGGAGCTACTAGAATTTATTGAATAGTGTGTTGTGTGTGTGTGTGTGTGTGTGTGTAAGAGAGAGACAGAAACAGAGACAGGCAGAGACAGACAGACAGACAGAGATGTGGTCAGACTAGAAAAATCATTTTGGTGGCTGAGTAGAGGAAGTAGAGTGGAGAAAAACTGGTGGCAGGCAGACCAACCAGTAAGCTATTGCAATGGTCCAGGTAGGAGGAGATAAGGATCTATACTAAGATTGGTGGCAGTGTCAGAGGGAAGAAAGGGACATGGTTGAGAGATGTTACAAAGGTGAAATCAAGAGACCTTAGCAACAGATTAGATGCAAGGAGGGTGGTGATAGTAATGAGTCAAGGATGACACCTAGGTTGTGAGTCTGGGAGACAGGAAGGATGGTAGTGCCAGTAATAGGGAAGTTTGGAAGAGGGCAGGGTTTTGAGGGAAAGGTAATGAGTTCAGTTTTGGACTTAGTGAATTTAAGATGTCTACAGAACATCCAGTTCAAGATGTATAATGAGAAAATATGAGTCTGGAGATTAGGAAAGAGGTTAGGGCTGGATAAATAAATTTGAGAATAATCAGTATAGAGATTATCATTGAATCCATGACAGCTGATGAGATTACCAAATGAAATAGCATAGAGGGAGAAGAGAAGCAGTCCCAGGACAGAGCCCTTTAGGACACCTATAGTTAAGAAAGCATGACCTAAATGAAGATCCAGCAACAGAGACCAAGAAGGATCGGTAAGATAAGTAGGAGGAAAACCAGGAGAGAATAGTGTCCTGAAAACCTGGAGAGAGGAGAGCATCAAAGAGAAGAGGGGGATTGACAGTGTCAAAGGCTACAGAGAAGTTAAGAAGGATAAAGATTGAGAGAAGGACATTAAATTTGGCTATTAAAGGATCATTGATAACTTTGGAGAGAGTAGTTTTGGTTGAATAATAAGATCTGAAGCCAGACTAGATAGAAAGTTAAGAGAGTGAAAAGACATGAAGTGGGAATACCTATTGTAGAGGGCCCTCTTAAGGAGTTTAGCTGTTGCTGTTCATCCTTCATTCTCAGAGAGGACCAATGACATCAGAAGGGTGATGTCTTGACTTGCAAGTGAATTGGATTTAAGTGAGGCAGAGGTGTGCAGAGTCACCAGCCTCATTCTCTCCTCCAGAGTCATCTGAATCCAGTGGCAAGGCATAGGTCAGGATAACTGATGATGATCCATGATGGAGTGGGAGACCTTGGCCTTTTTAAACTAAAGTCTTCCCCAAGTCACAGTTTGTCTGAGGCAACACTCATTCAGCAGTTAAAGGCTAGGTAAGAATTGCGGTAAAAGATGGCCTAGTTTGTCTTCACAAAAGAATCAGTCAGGGTGGGGAAGACCTTCAGAGTTTCTGGCCAAAACAGAAACAATTGTTATTTGCACTCACTCAATTTGTACACCTCTGAGGGATGTATAGTTGGGAGCTAATGGGGTTACAAGGTGCTGATCCAAAACTTACAACTGAAGACAGTTCAAGGCAGTTTCAAGATGGTTCAGGAGCATAAAGACATGTCCTCACCTACCCCTGCCCTATACACACCTTGTCAGAGAGAAAGAGAGACAGAGACAGAGACAGAGACAGAGAGACAGAGAGAGTATGTGAAGGAACATGTGAGAGATAGATCCTCCTTGAGGCCTTGATTCGGGTGCTCCATTGTGAATTCTAGGATCCTGGAGCATCAGGATGACAGCTTTGGTTGTGTTAATTATATGTTGAACCAGGAGTTTAGCTACAAAAGAACTGAAAGATATGGGATGATAGCAGGATTAAGTAAAGGTTTTTTGAGGACGGGGAGACATGGACATGTTTGTAGGAACAGAGAGGCAGCTAATGGTTGGGGAGAGATTAAAGATAAGTGAGAAAATGAGGATGATAGAAAGGGCAATCTGCTGGAAGAGATGGTATGGAAAAGGATCATTTGTGCATGTAAATAGATTGACCTTGGCAAAGAGGACCTCATAATGTGAGATGGATGAAGGAAGATGTAGTAGGAGAAGACATCTGGGTGATGTGGGTTAAGGAGAAAAGGAGAAGAGGTAACTCTTGGCTCACAGCCTCAATTTTTTCAATCAAACATGAGGCAGTGTTCTCAACTGAGATGGTAGGGAGAAGGGGAGTCATGGGAGGTTTGAGGACGGATGAAAAGGTTTGGAATAGTTGCTGTGGAATTATGAGTTAATTAGGGAGTTATAGATGGATTACCCAACAGCAATGAGGACCCAGTTGGGGTAATGTAACAGAAATTTGAAGTGGACCCAGTCAGAACAGTTCCATGATTTTCTCCACCTTCATTCAGCAGCACATGTGTAGGAACAAAGGCAGCAGAGGATGGGAGTGATCCAAGGCTGAGTGATCCAGGGCACAATTGATGATATGATATTGGCAAGGGAACAAAAAAAGAGGATAGTATGGAGTTGAACTGGCTCACCAATGAGTTATAATGGGGAAAGGAGAAAAGTAAGGCTAGTGAAGGGGAAATAGCCCAGGAAAGAACTGAGGGCTCAAGGGATTAGAGGTAACAAAGTGTGAACAAAGAATAGGGAGAGAAAGAAATCCAATAGACTATAATCAGATACTGAAATTTCAAAGTTCACGAACATGGAGGTTGTACATTTATGGGTGATGGCAAGATCAAGAATATGACCATCTTTCTGTGTGGCTGAGGTGGGGTTCAGGAATAGGTCTTGGGAAATGAGTAAATTTAGGAACTGAGAGATTAGGGTGTTTGAGAGAGTATCAATATGCATGTTGAAGTCCCCTAGTATGAGGTCAGGAGTTGGAGAGAAGAGAAAGATTGTGAGCCAGGCACATAACTCAACTCAGGTAGGAAGAAGAATGTCTTAGACATCTGTAGACAATGGCTACTAGATTTTGCTTCAGTGGGTAGATGTAGCTTTACATGAACCTCAAAGGAGGAGAAAAGGGTACTGAGTAATGGTGGTAGGAAGAGAACCTGGAAGTGCCAGTTGGGAGCACAGAATATTCCTCTACCTTGACTAGTGATTGGGGGAAATAAATGAAAGTGAAGCCAGTATAGAAAAGGTGGCTGGGGTAGCTGTGTCATCAGAGGGGAGTCAAGTCTCAATGAGAACCAAAAGATGGAAGGAATGGGAAAGGAAATGATTTAAGATAAAAGCAAGGTTTAGGGTTGGATTTTGGTTTTGGTTTTGGTTTTTGCCTGTGGAACAGGCATTCCAGAAGGCACAGAAAGGGTATAATAAGATGACCTCAAAGTCTTCTACTACCTTTAAGTCTATAGTCCTATGAGAGGGAACATCCACATCTATACAATCATGAATCTTTGAAATATTTAAACTATATTTTCAATGTATCAGATAGTTGCGATTTCATCAGTGTACTTCTTCCAAGGATATAAATTGCAACTCCTCCACACCTTGGGAGATGGCCTTCATAGGTGCCATGGCCAAGAATCACATCAGGCGGGTGCCAATCTTTTGACAGTGAGCATCTCCAAAATTAGCCTCGGTCCTCAGATGACAGACAAACATGCCATGACTGAGTCTACTCTTAAACTTTTTTCCATCTTGGTGGGATTTTCTGGAATTTGCACTTCACAGGAAGAGCCTTTGAAGATTCAGGGCCATAAGAACACAGATCTGGATCTAGAAGAGACTTCAAAATAATAATGATAATAATGATAATGATAGTAACAATAATAATAACATTTATATAGTACTTTAAGGCTTGCAGAGGTATTAAACATGATCTATTTGGCACCAGAGAGCAAAGTTACAGAGCAGAGCTACAATGAGTGGCTATTACAGGAAAACAGATTCTGGCTCATTATTAGAGCTGTCCAAAACAAAAAATAATGCACTATCTAAAGGAGTACAATAGTGAATTTTTCAGCAAGTAAATAATAACAGCTAGTATTTATATAGCTCCTTAGGGTTTGAAAATCACCTTAGAAATATTATCTCATAACAACCCTGGGAGGCAGGTGCGATTCTTATTTACAATTGAGGACACTGACTTACCCAAGGTCATGCAGCTAATAAGCGTCTGAAGCTGAATTTGAATTCAGGTCTTCCCAACTCCAGGTACAACATTCTATCTATGGTGCCACTTAGCTTCCTCAGTGACCGTGTAGTCCAAACCCTTCTTTTTATAGATGAGGAAACTTGGGCCCAGGTAGGTTGAGTGTTTTTCCCAAGGCCACACAAATGATATCAAAAGTGGGATTGGAATCCAGCTCCTTTGACCCCATAGTCAGTTCTCTTTCCACTGTGTCAAGCCTTCATATAACCATAAGGTAATGTATGGGGGCATAGAGGGAGATTGTAGTAGGGAAAGTGTGTGTGTGATTGCTTGAAGATTGGCAAAAAAAGTGCAAAATGTATGTTCACTCTCAATCATAGACCTAGAGCTTAAAGGGGTTCTTAGAGGTCATCTAGTCCAGCCCCTTCATTTTAAAGATAAGGAAACTGAGCCTCAGAGAAACAAACTTTCCCTAGGTCACAGAAGTAACAAATAGGAGTAATAGTTTTTAAGCCATTTTAGTATTTAATATAATTTATAATATATTATTTATATTTTATATATCTTATATATTATTTATATAATATATAAAATAATATATTCTATATAATTTATATAATTTTATATAATAATAGTATTTAAACTATTTTAAAATCATATATTTCAAATTACCATCAAGCACCCTTTCCATTATACCATACTGCCTCTGAAGAATATGGTGCAATGGAGAAAACTCTGAACTTCAATTGTACTTCAAACCCTAGTTCTGCCATTTACTATCTATGTGACCTTGGAGAAATCACAGAATCTCTCTGAGCCACATTTTCCTTATCTATAAAATGGGGATATTAATGTTAATACTGCCTACCTCATAAGGTCATTGTGGCAAAACATGTTGCAATCCTTAAAATGCAATCAAAATGTGAACTCATTTATTCAAAAGGATCAATGGAATTTACAAAATTATAGGAATAAGAATGTTGGTTATTTATGTTTGCACATCATCTTTTCATAGAGATCTTTCTTATAATGTCTATTCAGCCCCATTCCTCTGCAGTAGAGGAGACCAGGTTCTCAGAATCCTGTGAAAAGGTATCCTCCCTTGACATCCTTTCTGGGCTTCCTCAGAAAGGAAGAATTTCTCTTGGCCTTCTTGGGCCCATAAACCCAGATTCAATCCTGAAAAGGAACAGAGGCAAGAATGCCCACAGCTAGAACACATGTGGTCACTCCTCAATACTATGTAGCTAAGAATGTCTGCAGAGCCAGGTGGAGCATAAAGGCCAAAGGTCTACATGGGCAGGAATTACCCCTCACAACAGGCTTGTTTAAAAGATGGCGGTGGGGGGTGGAGAGAGAACAAGGGAACGTTTATGAAGTGCCAGCTGCATACTAGACCCTTTGCTAAGTACTTTTATGTTATAAAAGCATTTGAGTCTCACAACAACCCTGAGAGGTGGATGCTATTATTATCCCCATTTTTGTTGTTATTGTTGTTTAATCATTTTCAACCAAGACCAGCTCTTCATGACCCCTTAAGGGGTTTTCTTGGCAAAGATACCAGAGGGGTCTGCCATTTCTTTCTCCAGTTCATTTTACAGGTAAGGAAACTGAGGCAAACAGGCTTAAATGACTTGCCCAAGGTCACACAGCTAGCAAGTGTCTGAGGGCAGATTTGAACTCGGGAAGATGAGTTTTCTGACTCCAGGCCTGGGCACTCTATCCACTGTACCACCTAGCTGCCCTTATCCCCACTTTATAGTTGAGGGAAATAAGGCAAAGAGAGGTTAAGTGACTTGCCTAGGGTCACAAAGCTAGTTAAGTATCTGATGTCACATTTGACTTCAAGTCTTCCTGACTCCAGGCCCAGAACTCTGTCCTTGTGCCATCTAGCTTCCTTATGGAAGCAGTTCGATGGGGGAGGGTGACCATTGTTTGGGTTGAAGAGAGGGAAAAAAGGGAAAGAATTGTTAAAGGACAGAGGTAAGATTATCTAATGAATACCTGAAAATACAGTATTTGTGGCTGCTTTAAGAGATAACCTTTACTTAAAGACCTACTCTGAGTCTTCCTCATGATGTAAAGGGGACACTGTTCTCCATGAGAGGTTACATCATAAGCTCTGCCAATTCCTGCCAAGCTAAAAAGGCCTGCTTCAAGGACAGGTACTCTGATGGACTTACATCTGTGTTGTGAAGTGCATAGAGTTCTAGTCTTGGAGTCAGGACGACCTGAGTGCAAATGCTGCCTCAGATACCTTCTAGTTGTGGGACCTTAATTTTTCTGCGCCTCAGTTTCCTCATCTATACAACAGGAGTGTTGGACTGGATGCCTCTAAGATCCCTTCCAGATCTAAATCTCTGATCCCAATTTAAAAAGGCTCTTCATCAGGTTGGCTACATACTAATGATTTTTTGTTACTCTACCATGCTGGCAGACTACGGACCTATTTGTAGAGAAGTCACGCTGTCTGCAAGGGTAGAGAGGGCATTCATACCAGTGACTACAGAGCCTTCCAGTAAATAAGGGGGTTCAATTAGAGCAGGGCTTCTTAACCTTTTTCTGTTTCTTGGACTGTTTGGGCAGTCTGAAGAAGCCTATGAACCCCTTCTCAGAATAATATTTTTAAATACATAGCATTGTAAAAGAAACAAACTAAATTTAAATGAATCTATCAAAACATTTAAAAAAAAAACAATTTCATGGACCAAAGTATAAGAACCCTTGAACTAGATTTCTGTCTTTGAGGTCCCTTCCAGCTCTGGATCTACAACCCTATTGTGTACGGAAATTTAAAGCCTTCATCTGGGCATTAGAGATTATGCCTCAAGGAAATCAAAATGGTAAAGTTTCTCTTTGGATAAAGACCAAAGAACAATCAATCATTTGGAGGGGCTTTTGGCTGAAATAATTTTTCAGTGTGTTTTTTTCCCCTTTCTATTTTACAGAGTAACAGACACCATGGATGAGACCTTAGACAAGCTAATGCTTCCAAACATGTGAAGATGAAAAAAAAAATTGTTTACACCGATGGGGTATTAAACAAACAGACAAGAACTACCCAGTAGCTGAGACTACACCCATGTATTTTAAAGCCATTATTCAAGATTTCTTACTTGACAGTTCCTACATGACCCTGTCGAAAATCTACAATATATGCTGCATTTAATGACAACTGTAGATGTCAAACTAGAAGGAAAGAACTATGAACATATATTGTTGAAAGAGACAAATCAAGGAACCGCTTTCAACAGGTCAAGTGAAGATGTGTCTTGGGCATGGAACCAAAGTTACAATGGAACAATATTCCCCTGCTGTGCAGGGAGTTCGTTTTAATGTAACAACAATACCCCATGAAAAACCAGTTCTAATAATTTAAAAAAACCCATCATTTTAAAAAAAGGGAGGGAGGGTGGAGGTGAGGTAACAAGCACGACAAATACCCTACAAACTATGAGGAGCTATTTACAATAAAATATTAAATTTGAAAAGTCTGGTTTCTTACTATAGGGATTCTCTTTTCCTTTTTCTTTTCCTTACCCCCCCCAATATTTTTTGGTTATTATTTTAAACTCAGGAACAGTGACAGCTGCAATGTGAACATAAGGAGAAACTCAATCTTTTTCTTCCTTCTACATCAAGAGACAGATTCTGTACTCTGTGTAGGAGACAGCTGGAAAGTGGATTATGGCAACAGCGGCCGAACCTACCACCAAGCTAAAGACCCCCAACATCATCAATGAGGGACATTTGCTGCAGCATCAGAATTCTTGACAATGCTTGCCTCGTCACCCCTTCTGGAAGAACAGACTAAACATCTAACTCAATGATTTTAAAGATCAAAGAAGATCAGACCCTGAATCCTTACTCCTCCAGCATAGTTTAAAAAAATTCATAATTGGATTACAACTGAGGAATCATGGGAGCTTCAAGATCATAAATCATCTCAGTATATCTGAAGCCCAAACTATGGCAGTTAGGATATTTGTTAAAGTTAGTTTGCTAAGAAGAAATTTCAGTGATTTCAGTAAAAAGAAACAAAACCTTTGGGATGAAGGGATTCTATGCACAAAGAAGTTTACTACAAGGATGGAACAAAGGTATTTGAAAAGGTAACTCAAACCCCTCTAAAAGCGTCACTGGTGCATCTATGAGATGTTGTTCCCTTGGTGTTTGGAGTGATGACACTTCACCCAGATTTGCCACCATCTCAAGGTGGCGCCATCTTGGAGAATGTATGGAAAATGCATTCTCAAAGACATTTTAAGCAGTTCAATATCCTAGAGACAAACGGATGATTGATATGTTCTTCCAGGTCATATAGTTCTGCACTCTGGGTCTTGGTATTTTTTAAAAATCACATGAATGCTTTTGAGAGGCTAATTTTATAGGTCATTTGCTGTATATAACAAAACAACCTCAACTTTTCAAATCACCCAGTTTTTATTTAAGGGGTTAAAATCATCATATATAGAGATGGTGTATATTTGGGCCAAGATCTCTATAGAATTCTCTCCAAAATGCTCTTTTCTCTTAGTGCTGCATGGGACAAGTGTCTAGCTCCTCAGCTTTAATTCAGGTCAGTGTAGAGGTAGAAAAGACAGAAAGGGCATATAGCTACGTGAGTGATAAGAGCTCAGAATCTTCCTGAGAATCTGGAGTTTGTCGTTTATTATTGTTTTCTCAGCTCAATCACCTCCTCAGGCTCCCTTGGCCCATCATTTAACCTCTCTGTGCCTCAGTTTCCCCATGTGCAAAATGGGGATAATAATTGTGCTTGTTCATCAAGTCCTTTGCAGTCCTGGAACAAAAAGGTGCTTTTTTAAAAGTACCAAGTGCTATATAATTGTTCTAAATGCAATATCATTTGATTTGGGATTGAAAGGGAGGCGCCTTTTTAAGAGTCAGAGCATCAGTTGAATGTCAGCCAAAGTCCTGTAGTACTGAAGTATTTCCATGAGACTGACTAGGGGTGTCTCTAGCAATAAATTATGGGAGACCCAATGTCAGAATTCTTATCAACCCATCACATATATGCCATGCATGTTCTTGGACAAAATAGAAAAGCTTGTCATTGTAATGACAAGTTTCTTCATTCCCTAGTATTCTTTCACTATGTGTGTATATTTCATAAAGTAAGGGAAAAAAAAAACTTGTGTAAGACAAAGTAAAACAAACAGACAAACAAACAAAAAAGCCTTGCCTTGTGTAAGATGGGAACCAGACCTAAAAAGTCAAGTAATGTGTGCTACTGGATACAAGGAGAAGACTCAGCCCTGCCCTTCTCCTGAATTCCCTCCTCCTCAAAGGAATGGTTTCCATAGCAAGGGTTGACATGGCTTCTCTAGGCTGCTTGAAAGACCACTGCAGTGATGCTGATGTAGGGTTGGGGGTGTGGGGATTGGAGAAGCCCACTCTTTATTGAATAGACCCTGTACCCTAGCAATGCCTCATTCTATCTGTGTTTGAATAGAGCAGGATATTATCCTAATTCTCCTCTATACCTTAGCCTTTCCCCTTTCACTGATCCATGTAGGCTATTAAAGAATCTAATGCAAATTCAAGTTCCACCCAGGTTAAGATAGTGCAACCAGTACTGGACTTGAAGTCAAGG